>NC_044510.1:7657816-7702816 GCF_902362185.1 Chanos chanos
AATTCAGCTCCCAATGCAGGACACATATGATGAATAAACTCACAAAAAAGAAAAAAAAAACATGAGAGAATATGATATCTTTCTGGTTCAACCAGCTCACGTTTCACTTTCTCTCTCTCTCTCTCTCTCTCTCTCTCTCTGTCTCTCATCCTTGGCGCCAGACTGCAGGAAAAGAGGGGATATGACCCTCAGGGCAGTCATTCCTGCTCCAGAACCTTCCGCCTGTTTCTTGTACACTCACAAATCACACCCCGTCCCTGTCTTTCCTCACACATACACACACACACACACGCATGCATACATGCACACACACAGGCACAGACATACACTTTATGAGAACCATCGACACACACAGGCCCATGTCCAGTAATCAAATGCTGTCTTCTAACCTATGACCTTAGAGTGAGGGGATTGTGATAGGCTCCCTAAGAGTGACAACATTTTTACACACTTATCAAGCAGTAAAGGCAAGCCTGACACAGAATAATGAGCAAATCAACCCTAATTAAAGAAGCTGTCAGTTACAAAGACAGACAGGCACACACATACACACACACACACACACATACACACATACATTCTGTGGCACACTCTTGCCATTTGTGTAGTTTAAACTTTATTTGTAAATATTAAGTTGACTCACACAGTTCAGTTAACTTATAATGCAGTTTAGAATGAATCCTTAAGTGACGAAAAATCAACCGAAAATGGTTCCAGTTCAATCGAAGTCAGTCAACGAAACCGTTCGTCATACTCATATGGCTCTGATTTATTAGCCTCACTAATTGTTTTACGCTAAAATCAGTCTTGTATAATTGTACTGATAAGAGCAACGCACAATGTGTTTATACTAAAACTGGCTTCTGGTTGTTTAGGGGTGGGCTATTTCTGTTATTCATTAATTCAACGAACAAGGCTGGGCTGACCAAATTTACAACATCTTTAACTTTATGAGGGAAAAGCTAACGGTCAGGGGAAGATTTTTGAAGTGTCATACTAAGAAGAATGTGACATATTTCAGCTTTGGTATTCAACGGTTCCCTAAAAAGCACTGACTCACACACCCAAGGTGCGCGCGCGGGCGTGTGTCACGGTGACTCAGTAACTAGAGTCCACTAGCCGAGTTGGATATTTCGGGGATGCATGGCGAAGCCCATGCAGTTATTCGTTCTTCTGTAACCTTCAAGTTATCCGTTGTAAATTTAAAGAACCTTTAATTGGCTAGTGAGATCTAGCTCCAGACACCGAGAGAGTGCCCCGCAAACTGGTCATACCCACAAGAGGGAGTCATTTAAGAATCTTACCGACTAGCCACGAAGACCTCTCAGAAAACAGAAACATTTATTTCTCTTTGCGAATCCTCTGTGAGTTTTGAAACTCAAGTGTAACTCAAGTGAAAATGTCCGTATGTAAAACTATTTACTTCTTTCACTCATGCTAAAAGAAAAAATAAAATCAAATAACTCGAGATAACACCCTGTTATCGATGTTATCTCGAGTTATTTCTCACGTTTGCGTCATATTAAGAACTAAAATAGCCTGTAGTACCATTAATGATTAAAATCAAACGAATTGCGTAGTGGGAAATGAATACACTGGGATAATAATTTACTGACCAAAAAACGGTAATGAATCAAACGCACATGAATATTTCCCCTCTAGGTTTTTATTCAAATACCCCGACTGTCCAACATATTTTACTATTTTGGTTTATTCAAATATATTCAAGGGTTTCTTTGATGCTGGCAGGTAGTTTCAAAAGATCTCCCCATGAACAAAAACACAGTGGCACTGTGTCAAGTGGCCTCAACTTACACCGTCAGCAAATCGTTAAAGTGACGAAAATCTATTCAGGGTAAAGTCATCTTAACAATAGAGAAGCATGACTGTTGAGTATGTAAACGCATAACGAACTCGCACAATAAGACATCTTCCATAAATAAATAAGGAAAAACTTACCTGACGTCACACATAGGCACAAGACTAGAAGACGATGCTTTAAAATCATTGTGCTCCACTTGAAAAGGATCTTAAATGTACTGATGTTCCGTTAGAATAGGACGTGAAAATAACGATTCAGAAGGAATGTGAGCAAACGCAGATTCCCGAAGTGGATTTTCACCTTTCACGAAATAGGTTCTCGAAATTTTACTAAAGTTGAGTTCTTCATTCGATGTCTCCGTTACGTGTGCAGATCCGCTACAGGTGGTTGTAAAGCGCTTTGAACGCTCAGCGCGTTAAATGGTCTGCCCCTCCTTGTTAGATGGGAGGGCACTACTGCGCACAGTTACCAGAAACGATGAGAATGTTGCGTTTACTTAGGGAAATAAAGTATCTGTGTTAGTATATCACCGCACAGCTTTGAACTGACAACATGCAATAACAGTATTACCAAAGCCTTCTCGGAGCTAATGTGGAGAATTCGACATAACGTTCTTTGAGGTGGTACCCAGTCTTCAGTCTCTTACTTTGAGTGGTGAGGTCGCTGTAATACAATGTTTACAATCACTTTTTTTAACGTCGCGAAATTGCAAACGACTGTGAAGACCACAATCACACCTCCATTTAATTTCGTTCAGTGTGTTATATATGAGTTCAATAGATCTTCTCAGGCTATACGTTTTCCTTCGCTCACGGAATCTGCAGTAAGAACCATCCGTATGATTAAATGCCCCAGTGACATACGTAACACTCAGAGCCAATTAACCCGAACACTTTTCTGGGGGGCCTACTGACCCCTCAGCAGCAGCGGAGACTTTTCTTCGGAAAATAGTGTTCATTGCCTCGTTGACCTTTCATTTGGCAAACATTCATACTGGTCTCAGTGCTTATACACAAGGAAAAAAGAGTTAAATGCAGATTAGGGATTAGCTGTCCAGAACAAGCGTTTTATCGGAAGAACAATGATGTAACAAACAAACAACAAAGAAACAACTGTGATACGTACATGTGTAAGACAGTCCTTGGCGGATAATTATTCTTGTTTGTTTGTTTGTTTGTTTGTTTGCGTGAATTTTGTTCTGTTAGACCCCAAAGCCTGAAACTTGAGGTAGAGTCTTAAGTCTTAAAATGTTCTGTTTTCATGAATAACAGTGCCCCATTTTTTGTTTGTTTTGTTTTGTTTTTGTTTATTTGTTCGGGTTTTTTGTTTGTTTTTAAATAAAGCACTGCCTGTTGGAGCAGAGATGTGTCCTACTTTTGGGTTTCAATAACTCGCATTCCAGTCCTGCTACACTTGCCAACGGGCAGTTCCCAGTGAGGATAGCCAAGGAATTTAAGAAGTCCTAAAACAACTGTTTTTGTTTCCAAATATCAAAGCAGATTACTTATTGAAGAAAGCTAAATAACCCTACAAATGGATGATATTATATGATAGTGAATGTCATACGTTCCTGAAAAGAGAGAGCTTCAATGTGTCAAGTCACTGTCTGCTATTAAAGATGACAAAAAATCTTAAAAGGAATAACCTGCATATATGAATTAGCATTTAATGTTTATTAAATGATTTGAGAAGTTTGCAAGCTGGAATTTTGCGCATCTGAAAGACTGCATTAATCAAGGCATCCTATTGTTTCACTCAGTTTTAGTCTGTGGAGAAACATTTGCCCTTCCTAAAAACGAATCTCATATAGTAAAAACACACACAGAGACACTCAGAAAAACACGCATGTGGGTTTTATCTGAATTTGGAAAGCTGGACATTGTGAAATGCCTTAGAAGAAAAAAAAACAATAATATTGTCCATATGACCAGATGAGAACTTCAGTCGAAATGACATTTTGATGGCCACATTAATCTGTTAAAGATGCCTGAACGTAATTTCTCTGTTTGACGAGAGCTCCAGACTGAGCACAGCTGAAAAGTCCCACAAACTAAAGCGTACCTCATCGACGTTCAACACCGAGAACGCTATCAGCGCACGCGCTCTCTCAGACTTTCACCTCCATCTTTTCTTGCACCTAAACCGTTACCACGCGGCCTCCTTGTTATTCTCTTATCGCCAAGGAAAAATAACGTAAGACCAAGGACAATGAGGGAGTGCTTGCCAAGGTTTTCCAACAGCTACATTATAAATGAGATTGCAAACAATTCCTCTATTGACTAAGCGGTGCAGCACCAATGCTAATGCAGATAGCAGAGCGTTAAGGTCAGGGATAAGGATATGGGGACAAATTCTAACTCCAGCAGGAACAGGAGCTGTGATATTAATTATCAGACAGGATTTTGGGTGTCATATGTAAATATGTTTGCATACAGAGACAATATTGTATTTCGAGCTTATGTCACTTGCTCCGGGGCCTACACTTCTGCTGCTGAACTGTGATCTCTCTGTTTGTCCTGCATTCGTTCCGTGAGTCAGCGTGAATAATAAGAGGGATGTTTGTTTCTCATGCTACGTGTTTGTTCTGTGAGAGGTGAGAAACCACTTTCAGTTTGAGCATCAGCTGAAGAAATAAATGGAGTGTCGTATAACTGCTTTCCAAGCAGCTTAAAAAAAAAAGAAAAGAAAGAACAAAAGTTTTAAAAAGGAACGAGTTTTCGAGGTGAATGACGTATACGTGGGATTTGTAAATTCAGGAATCCAGGGCGGCTCTAAAATTTCAGCAGTTTTTCAAAACGCGGATTTATGCTTTACCTAGTTGCGGTAAGCACGCCGGTTTAAAGCACAGGCTAAAACTGGCAACGTCCTTCCAGCGCATTTGTCAAAGCTGAATGGATTTTTTTTTTTTTTTTTTTTGCTCCAGCAAAAAAGGAGGCCAAAGACACCACCACTGTTGCATCTCATGAATATTAATAAAGACAGGGTTTTTTTTTTTTGTGGTTAGCCTGACAATACTACAGCTGATTTGATTTGTCAGGTAATAAACTTGATGCTTGGGCGTGTTCTTGTGGGGCTAAAACAAACAAGTTCATTCCCAAACTATGGAGCCCAGGAACACTGTCAAACACAGGTGACATGACACCATAAGCACAGAACTCAGTTCAATGAACATAATTCCCTGTTAATGACAATATCTTCACGTTAAAACGAAACAATACCATGACTAATGATCAGTCATTGCAAACCATCAGCTTCAGACCTTGTTACTGGTTTTGTGAAAACTTAGAAAAAAAAAAAAGTTACATATATTAATTATCTTCAGAAATCAGATCTCAAGTGAAAGAAAAGTCACTTTACAGTCTATATTTAAATAGTTGTCTGAGATTTCCACATGCAGTGGATTGTGAGGATGAAAAGATGTTCAATTGTTAGATGAGAACAAACCAAAAAAAGGACATTGAAACAGAATGGACGGTTTTCTCTCTGCGGCTAGTGATTTTAATCGGCAAGTGAGGAATAAGAGAAAAAATCTTCAGCTTAATTTATTCAGAGTGCCAACGACAAAAACTCGAGAAAAACTGTAAATACGGTGTGTGTCTCTGAATTAGGCGGGGTTTTGACCGTGAGGCAGAGAACGGCGTCAAGCGGAGAATAGCCAAAAACCACTGGACCCATACACTGGAGCCAAAATAACAGAAATGTTGACTTCCTGTACTGTAGTAGCCTGCTTGAAAATCTCATCACTCCAGAGGTATAATATACCTTCATCCCTTTTGGCAGTTTCCTGATGCTACTGTTGTTGCAAGTCAGGTTCTTGTCTAGTATGTTATGTAAATCTGTTTTAATGTTGCATCTGAATTGGCCGCAGACATAACACAGTAATTGTTCTTCCTCTCCTGACCGTCCTCTTCTTCAAGCAATTACCCCGAAGAACTTTCCCTTTTTTAGGTAGGTCGACCGTTTTTTGTTGATCTCCGGGCATGCAAATGAGGACAGAGATTTCCCAAAACGATAGTACTGATTGGAATGATTGGAGAAACTTCCGGAACACTGATTCCGACTTGGATTTTGAATGCCTTGTTTCTGTTATTGTTCCTTTAATGCTTTTTGTTTTTGTTTTTGGTTTTTTTTTGGGGGGGGGGTCTTGTCTGAGTGGCCTGACGGGATCAGAAGAATGATTTGAGCAGTGCGGGGTAAAACTGTAATGAAACAGCCATACACTCGTCAGGAGAAATGTCACAGAGTCCGTAACCAAGCAACATTACTTCGCTTTTACACTGAATGTTCACAAAAGTCATGGAACTTGTAATGAACGAAAAAAACCCCATCATTTCTGCATAGGATACACAGCAGAAAGAATACTCAAAACACACCAAATGAGAGGGGATGAGAGACAGATGTCTGTTAGAAAACACACATCTCCAGATTGCCTTTTTTTAAATCCAGATCTTTAGAAGACGGAACGTGAATTAATTAAAAAAAGAGGAAGAAGAAGAAGAAGGAGGAGATTCCAGTAATGATACACTCCCGTCACAATGACTCTGTCACTTCCTCCGTTTTTGATTCTGCTGTGTTTTTTAACCCCCACGTGTACATTTGTAAACAATCAAAGCTCAGGTTCTGGACTTCCCTAAGGTAGAGACAGTGATCAACCGAGCGAGACAGAGAGAGAGAGAGCGAGAGAGAGAGAGGAGAGCGAGAGAGAGAGAGAGAGAGAGGAAGTAAGAGACAGAGAGAAAAAGAGTAAGAGAGAGAGAAAGATGCCTACCTATCATGAACAACGTACAATTTTTCATATATCATGACTAATGAAGCATTCAACTGATAATGCTATTGTGCTTAAACAGATGTAAATAGATGTAAACAGATATCGCGGGGGGGGGGGGGGGGGCTAAGGGTTAGGGAAGCGAGCTTGGGACCGAAAGGTTGCTGGTTTCATCCCCAGGACCGGCAGGAAAACCGCGGCTTGGGTGAATGAACAGCACCTTCCCCTCCCTCAGTGTGCACGGCCCAGACGCCCTTCACTTAGGCTGAAGTGTCCTTCACCTAACCCCCAGCTGCTCCAGGTGTGTGTGCTCACGGCCCCCAGTGTGTGTGCTTACTTGCTCGCCGCTCTTTGTGTGTGTGTGTGTGTGTGTGTCTATGACCAGTGTGTGTGTTCACCGCTGTCCAGACGGGTCAAAATGCAGAGGTCAAATTTCCCCATTGTGTGGCTAAATAAGTGGGTTAAACTTAAACTTAAATAGAAGCACTTCCCTATACTCCCTTTGTGTACAGCAGTTCCCACTCAAACACGCAATGTCACAGTCCATAGTCCATAGCAATCCAGAGAGACCCTGCCCAAGCCAAGTGCTATTTTTAGCTCTTATTTCACATCATTGGAACACATTCAGAATTGTCATCATAAAGATAACTAGGCGGTCGATGGTCCCTTTTGTTCTCCCTCTGCGATTAGAAGGTTCATCAGCTGTGTGTCAACCTGCCACCTCTGTTAGAATACCACCCAACCGTTTTTAGGCTGAAATATTTATATCAAAATTGGCTTACTTCATTGCGCATCTCTCATATCGGTAATGTAGTGTAAGGAAGATTCCTTTTTGATTTTTATTTTAGGTCTGTTCCACTCTTTTACGACTGTGCGTACAGCATGGTTTGACAGCATGAACAAAATGGTTTGATCAACTCTGATTAAGAGCACCCTTACCTTTGATCATGCATTGAATGTTTATGAATACTTAATTTCACCAAGAGATTTTTTTTTGTTTCGTATTTTGTGTGCACAAATGACCAATAGAAAGATAAAGAAACACACACACACACACACACATGGGCACACATACCAGAGAACTGATAACATTAAGAGGCGTGATGGATAAAATGAGGATTCATCTGACCTATATTGCCTAAGGTGAAGGCTTTACGTATCATATATCACACTGAGTGACCACTGGATTTCATGGTGGAGAGAAAAAAAACACTGAGTAGAAGAATGAGGTTCTTTTGACATTGTTTCCCTGTCACTGTTTTATCTTAAGGAGTGGTTTTTAAAACGAGGCTGTTTTAATGTATTTTTAAACATTAGAAACTTCATTATCTCTTCTTGTTTTCGCAATTCGGCTGAAATAGCAATAACTTATTAACCTTAGGGAACAAGCCCAATGGAAATGGAAATGATTAAAAGAGACTTAGTCATTTCCACTGAACTGCAATAACGTATTGCAGAAATCAATGCCAAGGTACTGACACATTTCATGGAAATTCAACAGATATCCAAGAATGGGAGGTTAGCAGACAAAATACCATTTTACAATTTCCTTGATTGCACAAGAACATGCTAACAGGGGTGGCTGTGTTCTGTCACGATTATTAAAGTTAAAAAAACAAAAAGAACATTTATAGCCCTGTATAGTACTGGGATGGGACGTCATAGTAGGAGATGTAAGGTTATCTTGGAGGTGTTTATGTCATTCAAAAGAAATAATCAAATCTGTGTGTGAGGACAGCGTTGGATAATTTTACCACATCGTCAGAACTAATCAATATTTCTGAATGTAAGTCTGAAGACAACATTTGATTTTCCAATAAGATACAGAGACATTTGCTTGTAGAGAAGCACGATTAAAAACACGGTGCGTCACCAAGTTTCATATCAGACCGTGACTTCTTAAGAAAGAGGAACTAAGTCTGTTTGTCACAACGCCAGCACTACACGTTTTGGTCAATACCTGGCACCAGTAAGATGCCAAAAGATGCCTTAGTTGTGAGTACGGAAGCTGAATCAGATGTATCGCTGCCGGAATAAGGAGCCGCTGAGCTGGGCAAGAGCCCATAAGGCCACCAGAGAAGATCGCTGTTCATCCCTAAGTCTTCTCCTTAATCAAAACATTCCTTCTTCAGGAAGTCCTATAGGAACCGCATCTCAAAATAGACCCCTATTTATTTGCTTTTCTCTCCTCCACCTGTTTAATTCCTTTGTGGAGACTAATTAATCATTCCGTCAACGGAACAAGCAGTCTGGTGCGTTTTAAATAACCAAGAGATTCATCTACATCGAGAGCAACGCTAGAAACAGCGAATAAACCAGCACGTGTGAGGTTCAACTGACCCATTAATGTCATCTCTAAGGATTTACCACAAAGCTGGTCTGTAAAGACAATCGACCAATCAAATCAGCGTCAGCCAACAGATACAACTCTGCAGCACTCACATATGGCTTTATCATTGTTTACAGCTGGTAAATGGATCGTTAAATATTCTGACGGAAACTGGCTGTGGGCAATATCCAGTCCTGTAAATCATTTTGGGGAGTCATCTCAGGTGAACGGGTTAATAATTCATGATTTGGTCTGGATACGAGTATGAAAACTCAGACCTAAAACTTTGGAACTTTGTGTTCTCAAAGAGAGAAAACCAAAAAATACAACAACAACAAAAAAAAAAGATGGCTGTGTCAACAAGTTTGATATGACAGCTCTATTGGCCATGATACACACCTGTCCTTTGATGTTAAATTCACACTCAATAAATTGAGATTGGTGCAATACAATTTTATCTTAACATCACTTTACTGACTGGCGTACAAGTGGCAGCCTGTTACAAGTGGCGGCCTGTTGCTCAACATTGAGCTTTTCTCCTCTTTAAATTGTTATTTCTTAGCATTTTTTTTAAGTAAAATTACTTTTTAACTTATCTGTGCACTATGGATACTAAACTCGTTGTGTTTGCCCTGATCTTTCCACTGGTTTATGCATTGTTTACAACCATGTCCGGGAATCCCGTGTGTAGCCACGGCCCCACTGTCTTCACCAGGGATCAGGATCGTAGCATGGTGGTGCTATGCGGGGAGGGACCCGACGTTCCCCCGCGAGCTGAGGAGGAAGAGACGGGGAAGCTTTGCTAGGGCTGAGCGCCACGCTAAGAGGAGATGTTACAAATCCCTCGTCCTCCCCTCGATCATCACGGGGGAATGGGAGATCTCTCCCCAAAAAGGTGGTCGAGTTAACGGCGCTGACCCGGCGCCAGAGGGAATACATCGAGTTTAGCATTATGCTATTTAGGGAGACACGGCTAACCATGCTAACTCTGGACACGAACACTGCGTTGGACAGTTTTCAGACGAAGGGGGACAGACAGGACAAAGGACAGCGGTAAGAGGAAGGGAGGGGGGCTGGCGTTACTTGTTAATGATAAATGGTGTAACGTCGGGCACATCGCGATTAAAGGACAACTCTGCAGTAAGGACATTGAGCTGTCGGCTGCTGGCATATGGCCATTTTATCTACCGAGGGAATTCTCGCATGTTATTGTGATGGCGGCGTATGTCCCCCCCCCCCCCCCCCCCCCCCCGCTAACACTGACGTGGCCTGTGATGTCATCCACTCAGTTACAAGCAGGCTGTGGACACAACACCCGCGTGCGCTGCTTCTTATTTCTGGCGACCTTAATCATGCCTCTCTGTCCTCCACTCTGCCCACATCCATTCAAAATGCTACATGCTACACCAGATTCAATAAAATACTGGATTTATTTTATGCCAACACCAAGGACGCATATAACTGATCACAACTCCCCTGGGAAGATCTGATCACAACCTGGTGCACCTCCTGCCTGTGTACAAACCTCTCGTACACAGTCAGCCAGCTGCTACTCGCATAGTGAAAAGATGGACCGATAAGGCTGATGAGGCTTTGAAGGACTGTTTTGATACAGCTATGTGGGAGGTATTTTGTGATGCTCATGGGGAGGACTCTGACAGCCTCACACACTGTATAACGGATTATATCAACTTCGGATTACATCAACCAGGACTTTATGGTGTTTTCCCAACAACAAACCCTGGATTACTCCTGACATACAGAATCTCCTTAAGGAAAAGCAGAGGGTCTTTAGGTCTGGAAATAGGGAGGAGCTGAAGAATGTGCAGAGGGAGTTGAGGAGGAGGATTAGGGAGGGGAAAAAACAGCTACAGGAGGAAGATGGAGGATCAGTTGCAGCAGAAGAATGTCGGCAGAGACCTGGAGGAGCCTTAAAACCATCTCTAACTGCAAGGAACCCAACTACCTGTCTGTGGGGGACCGAAAGTGGGTGAATGATCTTCTTCAGTAGATTTGATCAGTCATCTGCCCCTCCGCCTGTCCAGTCCTCCCGGCTGCAACACCCATCGTTTGCACCCCCTGTATACTGCCCCACCCTCCACCTTCAACCCCCCTCCCACAACATTCAGCTCACAGCCACCCTGCACATCCACTGCCTGGCATTTCCTATCCAGTGCCCTATCCCCCCACCCACAACCTCCAGCACACAGCCCCCCTGCCCCAAACTGACCTTCACAACAAACCAGGTGAGTAAAGAACTCAGGACGATCAAGGCGAGGAAGGCTGCGGGTTCAGAGTGGCACCAGCCCAAGACTCCTCAAGTCCTGTGCAGATCAGCTGGGTGGGATAGTTGAGCACATTTTCAACCTGAGCCTGAAGCTAGGGAGAGCGTCACAGCTGTGTAAAACATCCTGTGTGGTAACAGTGCTAAAGACCCCACATCCCAAGGACCTCTACGGCTACAGGCCAGTGGCACTGACGTCGCACTTGATGAAGACCTTGGAGAGGCTGGTCCTCGTCCATCTCCGCCCCCTGGTGAGCCCATTAATGGACCCGCTACAGTTCGCCTATCAACCTGGCATTGGGGTGGAGGACGCTATCATCTACCTCCTACATGGATCCCTCTCTCGCCTGGAAAAGGTTGGGAGCACTATGAGAGTCACGTTTTTTGATTTCTCCAGTGCCTTCAATGCCACACAGCCCACACTCCTGAGCGACAAGTTGGAGCGCGCAGGGGTGGACCAGCATCTCACTGCATGGATTGTGGACGACCTCACCAACCGACCACAGTACATGGGGATACGGGACTGTGAATCCGACATGGTTGTCTGCAACACGGGAGCCCTGCACGGAGCAGTTCTGGCTCCTTTCCTCTTCACCCTCTACACCGCAGACTTTGCGCACAACTCAGCTAACTGCCACCTGCAAAAGTTCTCTGACTACTCTGTTGACGAATCGTCGGTCTAATCACAGGTGGGGACAGCGGGGAGTATAGAAACCTGACCCAGAGCTTTGTGGATTGGTGCCAGCGGAGCCGGATCCAGATCAGTGCAGAGAAAACCAAAGAGCTGGTGGTGGACTTCCGCAGGTGCAAACACTCTCCTCCTACACCAGTGAGCATCCAGGGACCGGATACTGAGATGATGAAATCTTACAAGTACCTGGGTGTTCACCTGAATAATAAACTGGACTGGACTGGACCATACACATGCACTATATAAGAAAGGACAGAGGACAGACTCTATCTGCTGAGGAGACTCAGGTCTTTTGGAGTGCAGGGGGCACTCCTGAGGATCCTTTTTTGACTCTGTGGTGGCATCAGCCATCATATACAGAGTGGTCAGCTGGGGCGGCATCATCTTGACTGCTGACAGAAGGAGACTGAACAGACTGGTTAAGGAAGGCCAGCTCTGTCTTGGGATGCCTCCTCAGCCCAGTGGAGGTGGTGGTGGGGAAAAGGAGAATGATGGCTATGCTCTCATCCCTGATGGAGAACATGTCTCACCCCATGCAGGACACTCTGACAGCTTCCTGAGTGACAGGCTGCTCCACCTGCGGTGTGTGAGGGAGAGATACTGCAGGTCCTTTCTTCCTGCTGCTCTCAGACTACAACACAATCAACACTGCTCCCAGTAGAACACACACACCAAAACTGACAATTCACTCGTGTGCAATATCACCATATAATGCTTACTAAACAGTGCACTGTCTGTTTTTACTTATTTACCATCTATCATGTCCTGTTGTCTTTTCATTTATTTTTATTATATCTTGTTTGGGTTTTTTTGTCGTTGTTTTTTTTTTAACTGGTGCTCCTTGCTATTGCGCTATGCCCTTTGCTGCTGTAACACTGCAAATTTCCCCGTTGTAGGACTCATATAAGATTATCTTATCTTACCTTACCTTATCTTATATCAGTATTGAATAATTAAGTTTTCATTTAAATAGACAAACAAACAAACAAAAAACACGCATAATCATCTCAGCCTAGCACATCAGATGGGGAAGATATTTATCACAGATGATACTCAAACAAAAGCTCCAGTCATAGGCACACACCCCACACCCACCAAAACACAAACACAAAAACACAAACACAAACATCACTTCTCTGTATTTCTCTGTGTAGTCTCAGGCTGGTGTCCGCGTTTGTAATTATACACTTGACTTCGGTGTTTAGCGGTGGTTAATATTATGGCCTGCGTCAGTCGCCCACAGGACTGGCACATGACGTATAGGACTGGCATTCTGTAGCACACCAGACCTGGCACTTGCCAACCAGTGTTTCCAGGGGAGGGGAGAAGGGGTGTCCTTAGAAAAGTGTGCACAAGCCGTAAGTGACCTTTGCTACTTTTATGTTACGTTTTGTCGTCATAGTGATGGAACCGAGTCCTGGTGATAAAACTGCCCTTCCTACATAATGTTTACTAAAAATGAACACGTCGATTCTACTAGCACTCTGATAAGATACCCAGTTTCGCTTCCGCATCACCATTAAGATTTGAAACACCTCTGTTAGTATTGCCAAACATCCTTAACTAAGCCTCACACTGAACATTGCATAGTTAATTTTTTTTTGTTTGTTTGTTTTTTAACAATTTACTCAAAGAGGTGTTTTGAAGCGCGGAGAACTGATACGTAGGGTAAGAACATTCATGTAAATAGACTTATTTTGTGCGTATTATAAGACCGTAAGCTACAGTAAGAGTGCAAAATGTTAAAACCTTTCAAAGATAAAAAAAAAAAAAATGATGTGCTGTTACATTTTGGAGAGACTCGGGTCTAATATACTCTAGGGACATGACAAGTAACACCACCATCAACAACAAAAATCATAAATTTCCCTTCAAGTTTTGGGCACACTGAAACGAACACTTCTGGACACTCACCTCCAATTGTAAGATGCCACTCTTAGTGGTCAGTATTGCATGGACATTCCATTTCTGGAAATCACTGAGAAATTGCTGCCTTTAGACAATGACAATTGCTTATGAAACCATAAAAAATATATGGAAGGTGATCTAGGTATTCTAAATTTTGACAAGAAAATCATTATTATTTGACGGAAACGCCCAGACGTTCCTCGGCTTAGGAAATCAGCCAAGAGGCAGTTAAACGTTTGCCTATTCAAATAATGGTGTCGAAAGTGGAGGTCAGAATTGTATGGGGTGCAGTGACCTTCCAAACAGCAATCTTTCAACAACGTAATAAGATCGCCATTGGAATTTATGTTTCCTTTGTGTCGCAACTTCTTTTTTTTTTTTTTTTAAAAGATCAATTTCCCAAGCCCAGAACACACCTAAACACACAGCCAAAAATATGAACACATCAAAGGAACCATCCATTACCGGAGTAAGGAAGTTCACACACACACACACACAACGGTTTGGCAACATGACTTTTCGCGTGTGATCACACACACCCTTAACAGACAGGGAAGTTCTCAAATTCCTCTTCACTGACTGATGGGAAGTCACAAAGACACTCAGGTGTTCATTAAGCACGTCATAATTCAACTTGCTATACAAACATAGATCTAGGCACCATTCCAATACGTCAGACAATTCGCAATGGCTTCAAATCGGGAGAAAGACGTTTCTGAGCGTTCCAGCAGAAACACATTAATGTGAATCCAGTCAGCTATTGTTGACATTGAATTTGGGTACTGTCAGAGCACATTAAGGATTAGGAAGTTGAGGAAGGCAATGTTTTAAAGTTGGGTGGGTAAAACAATCCTAAACCTAAGTTGATAGGATTTCACTGCTGCCATCCACTGAGCCAAGGCAAAACTGCATCTTACGTTGGCCTTTGTGAACTTCACCTCACACAGGGTAAAACTAACTTTAAGGTCACTTATATTAAGAGTTAAGAAAGTTCATTTATGTAATCTGAGGACTGATTATACTGTCTTTGCAGTGATTAGGTACAAAACTGTATGAAAAGCAAGTATACTTGCATAAGCATGGTAATAAAAAGAAAAAAAAAAATTAACATTTCAAAATTGCACTGGAACATTCTTCAGATAAGGGGCTGAATCGGGGTGTTGAGAAACCCAGTATGATGTATTCAACCCTGATACACAGTCACCAGGAATAAGTGAACATCTCTGCCATATAACCGTATATTACCATGGAAACGCCAACCAGACGTCTCCTTCTGCAAGATGCAAAATGTTCCAGAGGGATATAAAAGCATTACCATGTTGGTTATGAATTTTTTTTTTTTTTTTGAGGTTTAGACTCTGTTGAAGGTTTAAGTATGATTAATGGCTCACTAATTAACATGCCCTTATCTTTATCATTGTTCATATTAGTACATTTAAGTGTAGTCACTCAGGGTGAGGGTTATGTTCCATGTCAGAGGCTAAATGCCTAAAGAACAACTGTGGAGTTAAGTGCTTTACTCAAGAGCAAGAGAGGTAAAGAGCAAGCTGCTAGATCTCGTATTTAAAATCCACGACCCTTCACTTACCGAAGCTGCTCTCTGCTCTACTGGCTACTCTATAAAGTTTGTGCGTCCAATCACGATGCCGGTATTGTATGAATGCAAATCTGAGAACGAGCATTAATAACAGCATTTTTTATTGATTTTTTTTCTTCTTTTTCTAATCAATAATAAATTCAAATGGACAGGTTCAGCCCTGCAAATCAGATCACAAGAATCCAGGAATAAAATAAAAGACGGGCGAGAACAGAGAAAGACCGTTGGCTACAAATTTGGTGTGGTGATCTGAAAAAAACAAACAAACAAACAAACAAACAAAAAAGACCAAAAAAAAAGAACAAAGGTGAAATGTGTTCAACCATCAGCCAGCCCAACAATGGAAGGAGAAAAAAAAAAAGTCTTAGTGTTATTTTACACCTTTATGTAAACAACATGAACGAAAATATGATTTAAAGTATGAAAAAAAACAAAAAAAAAACAAACATACTGAGGTGGTTTAACGTTTGACTGATTTCTGGGTAGCAACCGTGAAACAAAACACTGGCCGACTTTTAGAGTTTTTTTTTGTTTGTTTTGTTTTGTTTTTTCACCCTCCTGATGGAGTCGATGTTGTTCTTGAACACGGGTTGAAACCACTCGAGCTCTCCAAGAGCCGCTCTCCTCCCGAAATATCTTCTGGGCTTTTCAAGAGCTCCGGTCACTTCCGCCCATTTTACGATTGACAGCAGCGAAGAGAGTTCTCCTCCAATGACGACGCTCTGAATTACAGCACAATTTCATATGGTACCTCCCACTGATATACAAAAAAAACCCCCAAAAACCCCAACTGGATCGGCAAGAACAATATGGCACCTGTATGCCTAACCAGCTTTGGCCAATCCCAGTTTTTTTTAGATCACAGTTCCAGAGGAGAGGTTAAAAAAAAAGGAAGCCAACTGTGATGTACTGAGACCGTCTGACAGAATTAAGAGCAAAGAGGTCACACCATGTTCTAAAGAACACCAACTCCCCAAAGGATGAGTATAATGAGTACAATTTTTTTAAAGTCACTGGGGGGAAAAAAAAGAAAAAAATAAAAGAGAGAGAGAATTTTCTTTTTCCTTAAAAAAACAAACAAAAAAAAAAAATCAAGTGGTGCTTTAAAGAAAAAAAATCCCTGCTACATAAAACACCTCACTGTGCCCTACATCCCTGCTGCGGTTTTAGTGATATGAGGTATTAAAAAAAAATGGTCAAATGTATTCGTTTGAATTTCCTTTTTTTTTTTTTTTGTTTCTTCCTCACCATCGTTACAATCGTTCATTCGTATCAATAGAATTAAAAATGTTTTTTTAAATGTCTCTTTTGCTGTGAAGAAAATTCTAGTGGTCAGTTATTGATCCCTACGATATTGCTTTTTCTTCTCTTTGTTTTTTTTTTTTGCAGTCAAACAGCGATGCAACGTGGTTTTGTCCTTCAAGAGAGGGGGGAAATTAAAAAAAAAACAAAACAAAAAACAGGAAGCGTACAGCAAAAAAAAAAAAGGGGGAGCTGAGACTCCTAGAGAAAAGGCAAAAAAAAAAAAAAAAGGCAAAATCAAACACGGCATGACAAACTTTAAGAAAAGGGTGTAAGCAGCCAGTGGTAAGCGGTGGAAGACAATGTAATTATTGATCATTGTACCAACCCAAAAAAAAACCCCAGCAAATTACAATAATACTTATAACTTAAACTGTACAAAAGAAATCCCCCAAAGTATGTCCGGCTTAAAAAAAAAAAAAAAAAAAAAAAACACAACAAAAGAAAAAGAAAAAAAAAGAAAGAAACGCAAACAAACAAAAAAAAATGTAGTTGAAGAACTAACACTTTGTCCTGCTTACAAACAAGGCTGTTTTCTTCACTTCTGTTCTTTCCTGTAGTCGTTGTATCTGCAGAGCTGAGGGAGGGTTACTGTCACCAGTGGGTCTGAAGTCAGTGAAGACAAAATCCACAGACTCGTAAGCACGTCCAGCTGGGCTGACCGCCAGCATCAGGTTCCAGTGACCAAGCCACGCGCTCCCATTAACAGGGTAACCATTACACTAACTAGGGGCCCGTTCCTGTACTCAAAATGAATTTCCCAAATTCAATACTTAACAAGGGAGAAAAAAAAAAAAAACATTTACATAACTGCCCCGCCCCTTCCCTCCCAACCCCACCCCGCCCAGTTTCTAGGCCTGTCCTACATACAGGAGATATTGCAAATCAAAAAAGAGACGAAAGAGAGAAAGAAAGAAAAAGAAGGAAAGGAAAGAAGAAAAAAAAAAAGAAGGGAAAGAAAGAAATCCCAATTGCTGACACCCCCCCCCCAACCCCACCCCCCCTTTCCTTTCTTAAAATAATACCACCCATCCATTTAGTGACCGAATCGCATTCAAAATTAATCATGCTATTAAAACATAGGGCAATATAAGACCACATGAAAACATACCCTCCCGCCCACCCCCCTCCTCTCCGAAACCCCTTACTACAGCTAGCCATACTCCAGTCCCACCAAAACAAGACTCTCGAGAAATCCCGCGACCCCCCCCCCACCCACCAACCACCCACCCAAAATTTGCATATCCCTCATTTGCCGCCATCCAAACATTGACTTTTCAAAAAAACATGTCAGTTACAGAGTTTCATCTCCTCCACTGGTTCGTTTTCTGCTTCACGGGGAAAAAGGTGAACCAAGGGAAAAAAAAAAAAAAAAAAACCTGACTCAAAAAAAGTGCTAGCTGGACTCTTTTCAAGAAAAGAAGTAGAAGAAAAACAAGGTCGAGGAGGAAAAAAGAAGTGGAGAGAGAGAGAGAAAGAGAGAGAGAGAGAGAGAGAGAGAGAGAGGTATCTGAAAGCCTGAAAGAGGCACATCAGAGGAATACATACAGGCCTGGACAAAGCAATAATCCTTCCCTTGTAACACAGCGCCCTCTACTGTCCAACCCTTGCGTCGCCATTCAAAGGTTAGGGGGAAAAATTTTTTTTAAAATACAGAGAACAATCACAGGCCAACTCTTTCAATCAGTCCCCCCCCCCCCCCCCCCCCCCCCCATCACTGTCTCTCCCTCTACTTCCCCTGCAAGTCCTCAGAAAGATAACATATGTTTACTTTACATATAGATATTCTTATAAATACATATGGCCCTTACTGAAACGAGAATGTGAGCAAGTCACATTGACAATAAAAAAGTACCTTAATCTCTATACAGCTAAGTGGAAAGTGATGTCAGTGTAACGGGGACAAGAAGCATTTTTTTTTTCTCTTTTGTCTTTACCATTCGTTTCACTCATTCACAGACGAGTAAAAAAATAAAACATCACCCCCCCCCCAAAAAAAACACGAAGCTGCTTCCTTTGTAGTTGCAAAATGTCCGCTCCAAGGGAGAAAAAAAAAAAAACTCCTGTTGCCCCCCCCTCCCCGATAAAATTCTTCCTTTACACTTTTTCCTGAGTAATACTTTTATCATTGTAACAGACAATATAATCCTTTTTTTTTTTTCTTCTTTTTTTTTTTTTTTTGCTAGGTCAGTTCTGGGCTTCTCCCTGCCAGCTGTGTCTCAAAGCCATTATTATAGTTTCACCTGTAAAGTTGATTGCTAAAACTACAAATCCATTGCTACTCAATTTTTGCTTTAAAAAGGTTATTTTTCCACCTACCGATTAACAGCACAGACCTAAAAAAAAAAAATAAAAAAATCACACTATCAATTTAAAAAAAAAAAAAAAAAGAAGAAGAGGAAAATTGACTAAATACATGTTTCTCTTTTTCATGAAAAAGAAATGAAAGAAAAAAAAATAGACCTCAAAAAATTGCATTTGCTGCCAGTCTCGCAGGCCAACCAAAAGGGTGATAGTTCATGTGAACATAAATGGCAGTGGGAATTCAAAAACAAACAAAAACAAAACAATACTTAGAAAATAGCAACAATAATCACAATAAAATAGAGGAACTAAATAATAATAATTATAACAATAATAACAATAATAATAATAATAACAATAAAAAAAATAACAATGAAACTGAAAAGAGGGCCCCCTCCCCCTCCCCCGTCTGTAGGTCTGGGCTCTTGGGCCTATTCACCTGTAGCTTTGGCTTGTGAGAGTTTTGGAGGCGGTGCTGACTGGGTCACTGACGTCAGCTAAGAGACTGCTATACCCTGAGAATTCGGAGACTGGCGTCCGTATGCGATGGTCTACCTCTCCCCCCGAGTCACTGCCGAAGGCCAGGGGAACTCGGCTCCCCTTGAACTGAGCCCCGAACGCCTGGGCGAAGTTCTCGATCTGGTACGAGGTCTTGGCCGAGTCCAAAGCACCCAGGCCCTGGGAGGGGGCCAGGGAGAATCCCCCCGCAGATGAAGCCACCCTGTTTTTGGAGCCCTGGGCTTCTTTCTGCCCGCTCATGTCGGACTGCGTCGGCGGCTGCGGCGGGGGCGGGATCTGGTAGGTGCTGGTGGATGGGGTTTGCGAGGGTGGAGGAGGGGTGGGGGTGTGCTGTTTCTCCAGTTGCTCGGTGAGCTCCTGGGACGGCGTGAGCTGTTGCTGCGTCGGCGGAGGAGGTGGCGGAGGTTGTGTGTGAGCGGAAGGTTCCAGACCACTCAGGTGGAAGCTCTGTGGAGGAGATGAGCTGCCCAGCAGTGTGAAGTGGGACTTTGGCACGGAGGAGGAAGAGGAAGAGAGGGAGGGCGAAGAGACCACGGACTGGCCGAAGGTACACTCCAGGGGGGATGTGGTGTACACATGTTTGTCAGAGAAGAGCGGCGCGGGCACGGAGAACGGTCCGGTGACGTTCGTGGAAATCCCCGGCGGGCTGGGGCCCAAGGGGAAACTGGCATTGTGACTAGTGCGCTCCAAAGCCTGCAGCAAGAAACGGGAATACTCGTGCATGATTACGGATTTGTCTCCACCCGATGGGCTCGGGGGGTCGTCCTCGTGCCCCATTGGCCCGTCGGCGGAGGCGGGCTGGAGCTCCACGTGATGGTGGTCGGACAGGTCGAAGGTCACGTCGGGCTTGTGGGCGTAGTGATCCAAGAGGCTCTGCAAAACCTCGTCCGGGATTCCCGACTTGTCCTGTTTGATGTCCACTGCCAAGGGGGAGGAGTCTAAAAGCCCAAGGGAGGTGTCGCCATCCATCACCCCAGAGACCCCGCCCTGGATAACCGTCGGCTGCGGCTGCAGGTGTCCCACACCCACGTCGTAATCCGTAGCCCCAGTCCCTCCCCCTCCGTTGTTGGCGGCGTGCAGGTAACGTCTCTTCTTCAGAAACTGCATGGCGTCGTCATAGTTACTGCTGGTCGGGCCGGATTTGGCACCGGGGCCTTGGAGGAGACCCAGGCCGTCCAGGCCGGTTCCTCCGGAAAGATCCATGCCGCTGGTCTTGGGCTGCTCCAGTTGGGCGTGTTGGGCATTCTTGTCCTGGCCCTTCCGGTTCCCCTTCTTGAAGGCCATCTTGGGCGCCCGCCCGTGCTCCCCGTGCATGCTGGGACCGGGCTGGGGAGCCGACGAGGACGAAGACACTCCTCCGTGATTCTCCATGGAGTTAAAGCCGTGCAGGCCAAACCCGCCGGACCCCTGAGCGTGCGCCCCCTCCATCACTCCAGACCCCGTCGCCGCCCCCGCCGTCGCTGCCGCCACCCCCCCTGCCCCGGCTCCTCCTCCCCTCTTCCGCTTGCGTTCCCCCCCCTCCCCTGGGTTTTTGGACTTGCCCCTTTTACGTCCGGAGGCCGCAGCGTTTCCCTGAGTGATTCCGTAGCTGCCGTGTCCGGAGTCGCCCAAATCGGGCTCCGTCCCGTCCAGACCCTTCTTTATGGTGTCTCCGCACGTCCGTTTGTGCTTCAACAACCGGTCCGTCCTGGAGAAATACTGCAGGACAGGGACAAACAAAAACATGCAGTTTATCCCAAAGAATACAGTTACAATTTCTTGCCCCCCCTCACCCCCCACAAACATACTTCCGGAATGACTTATTGTTATCACTATTTGTGTCAGGGGTCATGCCTCTTACAGAGCGACGATGCCGTTAAGTATCTTGCTGAGGTTACCACTACAGCAGTACCAAATATGAACTAAATATGATGGGTTTAAAAAAAACCCAAAAAAACCCTGACAAACACCCATCAATCCACAGCTGCAAAATCAAAGTGACCTCTAGCTCTTTCCACTTAGCCTCTTATGTAAATCAGAGCAAAGCTGACAGGTATTAACAAACTATCAGTCTGCTCCCCAAACGGATCTAACAAGTCGGGCTGGCCAGTTTGGCCTGTCTATTGTGCCGCTTTCTACCCATAACTCATTTGGGATCCGTAGAGGGAGGGGGCCCGAGACAGCGGCTAACGGGGAGATCGAGCTGGAGGGGAATGGGTGTAACTGGTGGGCGTGACCAGCGTGTTCCTTACCTGTTGGCAGGTGTCACATTTGTATGGCTTTTCTCCGCTGTGGGTTCTCCTGTGTCTCTCCATGTGGTATTTCTGAATGAAGCGCATGTTGCACTGGTCACAGCCGAATGGCTTCTCTCCTGGAAACCAGTCAGAAACCAGTCAGAAACCAGTCAGAGAAACCGTTCTTCGCACAAAGCACATGACACTAAGGGGAAGCATTACTGGATCCCTTACAAGCCCTCTGATTATTGTGATATCTATCACAATAAGTGTGGAACAAGAAACATAGATAAGTCACCTAGCAACCGCCTCACAGCCGCAATTCTAGCTCAGAACACGAATAAACATTTTACAAAATATATGAAAATCATCACTTTCTCTATATTTGTTTTTTTAATGTCAATATGTGGGGAAAAATGCTGAAACCTCAATTTAAACAGCATTTAACCAAGGCAATTAAAAAAACAAAACTTAAATTTATGAAGGCAATATCTAAAGCAGGCGACAGAAAACTCCCCAAAAGACGATAAGGGAGATGGCTGGGCGCCTTGGTATACCGGCTGTGAATGAGTCATTCGGCAAAGTGACGACAGGGATGAGAGATGACCGGTAAAGATAGCGACGGCATTGACAGGCGAGCCAGACTCACCGCTGTGTATCTTCTCGTGTCTCTGCAGGAGGTATTTCTGTATGAAGCTCATGTTGCACTGACTACATCTGAAAGGCCTCTCTCCTGCGGAGACGAAACAGACAGACAGAGAAGAGTGTGTGTGTTTTGAGCAAGAGTTTGTTTGTGTTCGTTCCACAACATCAACTGACTGAATGCGTCTGGTGTGTGTGTGTATTGTATACACCTACCTGTGTGTATGAGTACATGTCTGCGCAGGTGGTAGGAACTGCGAAACGCTGCGTTGCAGTGCTCACAAATGTGCGGTTTGGAGTTTGGAGATAAACTCTCACCATCTGCATCCAGCATCATGGACTATGACACGGAAGAACAGAGGAGTCAGTCTCTCTCTCTCTCTCTCTCTCACACACAGACACACTCTCACACACCCTTTCACTATAATAAGACAGTCAAAGATGGTGTCTAATCTCTAAGGCTTAAATATTGGCCTAATTAAAAACTACATACACTAGTCTCTTTAGAGACTATACTTCATGAGTTCTGAAGACCAAGTTTTTGTGTTTTTGTTTGTTTTTTTTGAAGGGAGGGTTGTGTCTGTCTGTGTTTTTGTTTTTGTTTGTGTTTTTGAAGGGAGAGGGTTGCGTCTGTCTGTGTTTTTGTTTGTGTTTTTGTTTGTTTGTTTTGAAGGGAGAGGGTTGTGTCTGTCTGTGTTTTTGTTTGTGTTTTTGTTTATTTTGAAGGGAGAGGGTTGTGTCTGTCTGTGTTTTTGTTTGTGTTTTTGTTTATTTTGAAGGGAGAGGGTTGTGTCTGTGTTTGTGTTTTTGTTTGTTTTGAAGGGAGAGGTTTGTGTCTGTGTGTGTTTTTGTTTTTGTTTGTGTTTCTGTTTGTGTTTTTGTTTGTTTTGAAGGGAGAGGGTTGCGTCTGTCTGTGTTTTTGTTTGTGTTTGTGTTTTTGTTTGTTTTGAAGGGAGAGGGTTGCGTCTGTCTGTGTTTTTGTTTTTGTTTGTGTTTTTGTTTGTGTTTTTGAAGGGAGAGGGTTGCGTCTGTCTGTGTTTATGTTTTTGTTTGTGTTTTTGTTTGTTTGTTTTTTAAGGGAGAGGGTTGCGTCTGTCAGTGCTCTTCACCTTCGATTCTCCTCGTTTCCTTCGTGTCTTCCCCTCCTGTCCATCGCCATTTGACCTACGACCTCTTTTCCCCGAGGGCTCTTTCACCAAACGGCCTGACAGCTGGGAGGAGAACAAAGGCAGAAAGGGAGGAGTGAGATGGAAGAAAGAATGAAAAAAAGAGAAGGGTTTAATATATGTGTGTGTGTGAGTGTGTGAGTGGAGGTTATGAACATATTCACCCACATGTTCCCACACAAGTCAAACAAATGAAACACATCACTGTTTTACATAACAGCTGTCCGTAAAGCTTGATAAGACTGAAATATTAAGATTACAAGCAAAGGCAATTTAACAGCCCTGCTTCACATCAGCCAACTTTTCTTCATCTTTTCTTGTCCATCTCTTTCATTCTAAATAAATAAAAACAAAACAAGAATCCACACGCTAAACAAAATTAGGTACTAATTGCCCCATGTGCTGTGTGTGTGTGTGTGTGTGTAAGAGCGTTAAAAGACTTCAGAATGAATATTTTTTTTTACAACCCTTCCCTCCATCACTCCCTAGGGGGTCAGAGCCGGAGTCAGAGCCAGTTTCTAGAGCCAGTCAGAGCTTGGGGACAGTCTATGGGAAAATAGTCTCTGGACTGGTAACCAGCTGCAACCAAATCTACCAGGTGGCCTCCATTTTGAACCACCCACCCCCTCCTTCCTAATATTCAAATGGGAGCTGTGGGGTAGTTGTGGAAACAAAGAGGGTGAAGCAGTGGAGTATCAGACTCTCTCTGCACTATTGATTTTGCCTTCAAATTTAAACAACCATGTGTGATTTTAAACTCCGCATGCAACCAGCCTTGGGCTTCAATCCCAAATTGAGGAGGGGAGGGGAGGGTGAGCGAGTGTGTATGTGAATGTGCATATGTATGTGTATGCGCGCGCGCGCGCACACGTGTGTGTGTGTGTGTGTGTGTGTGTGTGTGTGTGTGTGTATAAGAGAGAACATGAGATGAGATATCTGCGAATTGCTGGATTAAATTAGGTACAGAGCTAGCCAAAACAAACCCAGGTTCATTTCCTCTGTGCTAGTCAGGACCTTATGGAAACAGGCCAACCCACTAATCACATGTCTCTGCACCCCCCCAGAAAAAGAAAAAAGCCACTAGAAAAGTCACTCAATGAATCAAACAGGTCATTCAGCATTACAAAAATGTTAGCTTTTTTATTATCATTATTATTCTTATTATCATCTCCGAAGTCCAATACTGTCTTCCTTCTCGGTTTCGGGGCTGAGGGCAAAATCTTTGCATATGAATGTATGACTAATCTCATTCTATTCTGAGAATTTTGTGAACTGTTTTGCCGTTGCCGGTGGCTACCACACAAAATGAGACACAGGTGCTCGATGTCTCATGGCCTACACAATTTCTCTCTCTCTCTCTCTCTCTCTCTCTCTCAAGTCATCCATGTTGTACGGTTACACCATCTGACATTCTTTATGTCTATTCAACGGGTAATTATCCATTTCTTGTTCAGATAAGCCTGCCAAGAGTCTGATGATTACCCCAATGTGATTTAAAAGAGAGAGAGAGATGTTTGAGTATGTGTGAATGTGAGAGCGTGTGTGTGTGTGTGTGTGTTGGGGGGGGGGGGGGGGGGGGGGGATACGTAACGTCTGTCTGCATGCCTCTACTCGCTGACTGTACACTTTGCCAGACTCCTCTGATTCATTCTGACGGAGGCCAAGTGATATCATCGTCTTTCAAACGCTGGAGATAGATCTTTAATTGAAATCTGTGGGACCGAGACTGAATTTATCACCTTTGATTTGAAGGGAACCCTTCAGGCCTGATCAGGTGGATTTGTTTTGAGATGAACCTGTTCTTTAAATGATACCATGTCCTAAACCACCAGTTTTTTTTTTTTTTCTTGGATGTTCCCCTCAAAGCCATGTGCACTGATTTAAACGGCACCATTAGAAGGTACACTTCTAAATGTACTCCCTTAACCACAAGGGCAGTTTCGTTTTCTACTCCTTACGAGCTGTCCGAAAAGAAAACGCCGTGTTAGGTTTGCCCTGTGATTGATCTGAAATTTCGTTTCTGGGAATTGCAGATATTTTGAGAGTCTAATGCAAGAGATATTCAATTTCTGCATCAAATGGTCTTTCTCCAGATTGTTTATCCTACCCCTCACAGTGGGCTAGTGTCTATTACAATGCTGTCAAACAGAACAGACACATTAACACTATAAAGAGGCGTATTCTTTAAGTAGCAGATAGCAATGAAAAGGTAGATATGCACATAATATTAGTGCATTGGGCCAAATTTCATAGAACCTCCTCGACCCTTTCCCCACACAGACGCACACTTCAAAAAAAAAACAAAAAACCCCAAAACAAAACAAAAAATAACAACAAAAACAAGACTCACTTCACAAGCCCTTACGTTTCCCAAACTGAGGTCGTGCGCCAACAGATTCTGGTGGGTGCCGAGAGACACCTGCAGGAGGTCTCCTCCTCCTCCTCCTCCTCCTCCGTCCCGCCCCCCTCCGGATCCGACCCCGCCTCCCGGGTAGTAGGGCAGCCTGTAGTCGTGCTCCGACATCTTCTCCTGTTTAATGCCCATGGAGTGGACGTAGTCGCCTATGCCTCCAAGCATACCGCTCATACCCATTCCACCACCGCCGCCTCCTCCCATGCCTCCCCCCATCCCTCCTCCTCCTCCTCCACAGTCCGGAGAGTCGCGCTCCTTTTTCAGGATCATCTCGTGGGGCTGCAGGTCTGTCATGACGGTCTGGCTGGCCAGTCGGGTGAAGCTGGTGACGGGTGGGAGGTGACTGAACATGATCATGCCCGCGCTGAAGCCCGGCTCCATCCCGCCGTTGGAGCGAAGGAACTCACCGCCCAGCTTGTCCTGGATCAGACTCATGACGGACAGAGCCAGAGCCGCTGGGGGGGGGGAGAGAGAGAGAGCAAGAGAAAGAGAGAGACAGAGAAAGAGAGAGCGAGAGAGAGAGAGAGAGAGAGAGAGAGAAAGAAAGAAAGAAAGAAAGAAAGAAAGAGAGGTGCGAAAGCCGCTACTGGTCCTGGGGAAGCAGTGGGATTAACTTCAACACTGGCCCACTGCAGTCATCCTGAGAGGAAAAAGAGAGAGAGAGAAAAAAACACGATAGAACAAGATAGAGGACAGCGTAGAGAGATAAAAAGAAAGAGAAAGAGGAAATGGGTCATTACTATGGGTGCCTTGATAACCAATGCCATTCATAGGTATATAAAAAAAAAAACTACAACAGACATGCTGAGCTAAATCGACACAATTGCAATGGATTCAGGGATCCTTGGCTGATCAGCAAGTACTTTCTAAATGTGACACGTGCGCGCGCGTGTATGTGTGTTAAAAAAACAAAAAAAAAACAAAAACATACACTCTGTGATAATGTTGGTCCTTGGAGAACACTGCCCTTGGACACTTTGATCTGCTCATTAACTGCTTAGCCGGATTAATCAAAAGGTTTGTGGGTCACGGAAACGCGATGCTTCTTTACTCGCCGCTCCGGGAGTTAGTCTGCAAACTTCACCAAACCCTTTCTGACGAATACTCCTACTACTACTCTTCATCGAACTCTCGTCATAAAATACCGCAAAGACTATTTGGAAATGTTGCTGTTATGAGACGATGAGAGTTTGGTAACTTCAAAGGGTTTATCAGACTATCTGGAACCATCTGTTGAAGATCAAGTGCTCGATATGGCGTGCAGAGTCTTCCAGTTAAAATGAACTATGAGTCGTAAAGATTACAACTATGCCTCATATACTGCTCTCTAAGAATACAAGCCATATCTAGCCTCTGGGCCAATCTGCTAAAACTGATTTTAGTGTTATCTTCCAAAAATAGATTTTAAGATACATCCGTTGGAGGATGGAAGGTTATATGGGTGTGAATATATAGCCAGAAACTAGAAATGTAAGCAAACCCACTCACTTTCACAAACAAACCTTTCAGCAAACATAGATTGGGGGGGGGGGGTTGTTTGTGTTCATCTGTACACTTTGTTTTGATAGTTTGGCTTAGTGTTATCAGTGTAAACACAGATCTGACCAGGACAAGTTCTAAAAAAAAAAATCCATAGACTGTATATGTTTTCTGTTCACACACTAGCAAGTAACCTGCAACTAAATATCGTTTTAAGAGCATTTCTAGGTTACTTTATTGAAGACGGATTTTGGGCACAGTGAACAACCTTTAATCGATAACACAATTTTGGATGCGTCCAAATATTCGTTGACGACATGCTGAGCAGTATAAACATCTAATTTGAGCGACCAGAGCGTAAAGGGCCTATACGTCTACATATTACATACTAGGTCTATTTGACTGCGCAAAGATTCACCAATGTCTGCATGGCGGCCTGCCAAATATCACTCAATTATTTACGTTTCTCGATACAAGCTCCTTGCGCTTTGTTTACTATAACGGTTCGAAGATTACATACGTCAATGTAAATTTAACGATCTCAGTCCAGCTCTTAATGAACAATTGTTATGCAAGACAGGCTTGCGAGCGGTCTGTCCGCCGGTGTCTCTCTTGTCTAAATCACTCAATCTGTCATTCAAATGCTCAAATTCAGGGTGACGGGAGAGGGGAAATTACACATAACAGATGAGTAGAAATATCCTGGAGGTTGAATGGACGAGGATTTTTTACGTTGGTTGATTACAGTGTCATCCGATGAGTCATGCGCTGCAGATGCATACCCAGTCGGAATATCATTTAGAAGTTTTGAATATATTCAGAATTGGGTTAACGGCAAAGTGGGTTTTTAATCATTGGCTTGGACGAATATGAAACTAAGAAAAAAGCATCTGTGTGAGAATATGTCTCTCTTTTCACACAACGAGTGTTTATACTCCTTATAAACACAAAAAGGCAGTTAAACTTTATTGTTTGGCGACGGAGGTATCTGACCTCATTACTATGGTCTCGTCGCACCAATATTCTTTCAAAGAGCGCTTTTACCATACGAATCGAAGTGTTATGCTGAATTCTCGAGGAAAGTTTGTAGCTTCACTGGATAGCGCAATAAACCAACAAATGAACCATTTTTGTGTCGCACGGGACGCAGACTGCAGACTACTTCAGATGCAGATGTAAATAGCTGTTAGCCGACTTAGCTCGCTTATCAATCAGATAATTGATTTCTCGGTGAGGATCTGACAATACATCAGTCTCCCTGTCGGTATAACGAGTACAATATGAGGATAAGTCGTATGCTTCAAATCTTGTTAGCCAGTTGTAAAGTTAAACTGTGGCGTATCAAGTTTTCACAATTACCGTTATGGAGGTATCCATATTAATAACTGATTCATCCCGACTCACAAAGGGCCTAGCAGCCATGCTAACTAGTTAGCAATCAAGCTAAGTAACGCTAGCTACAGCTAAAATAAATAAATTACAAGACTGCAAAACGCATGGATAACGTATTCGCATAGCTAATTACAACATGCAAAAGCAAGCGTTTTGCAATTACAACCAAAATATTGAAAAATAAAACACTTGAATTTGAAATAATAATGCCCATCCGATCATCGAATGAAAACAAAAAGACCGAAGATAATAAGTGAGCACAATGGTGAAGCTAAGAAAAACTGCAACCTTAAAACCCATAATAAATGGCCCATGCAACTCTAGCGAACAATTGATGCTCCGTGTCTGTTAGCTGTGTGGCTAATGCTAACCCAACGTTAGTGCGTGCGCTTTGTTGTCTGCGCCAGGCGCGTCCTTTCCCCTGCTGCAAAATTCCAAACAAAGCTCAGTTTTTCGATATCGCTTACCAGTGCATGACCACTGCTTTCTTTCTCGGCGTATATTTTTTCCCCTTTGGTCGTTTCTTTCAATCTTCAGAGCCCAAACATTGTTCTCCCGCAACTGCTGCGCTCCTCCATCTTGTCTTAGCGCGGGGAACTCTGGGTAGAGCGGACGGGTCCTGAGAGGAGACAGACGAATGCTTTGATCTAGGGCACCAGAGCAGCGTCCGATAGTGAACTGCCGCTCAGCGGGACCACTCGGCAATGACCCCTAGACAGATATTGGAGAGGACAGACACCAAAAAGCAGTGCTCTGTTTCTTGATTCATTAAATAACAACTGATACTGCTTTGCTGTTTATTCGACCTGTACCGATTTGGATGGTGGTTCATTCCATATGTGAAGTGCAGACGGCTCAGCTGGATTGTAAAATCTGATGTAACGACGTCATCCGCCACACTTGGAAACAAAGCAGAAGTTTATGTTATTTATTGTGGACAAGCATATTGTTACCCGCTGAGTAGTCGATACACTTATCAACAAGAACTGTGACTCAAATTTCGATCCTGTTAAGTTAATTCTATGGGATGTGACAATAAGAGGAAACGTTGTTGTTGTTGTAGTTATTGTTGCTTTTTCATATTAAGTTGTTTACAGCTTTGTTGGCCCATTTGAACCCCATTATTTCTGAACTATCAATCGAGGTTAACCTTAGCAGTAGTGACGACGTAAAAATGAATGGGGTGTTTTGTCCAATGTGCATCAGTTGACTACAGTCTGTCCCACATTTAAAGCTGAGATTCTTCCACGCACAGTCTTTCCTGAATACTTTGCCTGGGGAAATGAAATGTTCTCCATCCACACCATGTTTTAATTCCCACAAAACCTCCAAACTGATTTTAGTTTTCTGATTTAAAACTCTTTTAAGACAGAGCACATCTGTTTTTCTCAGACATGTTTTTCTTTCGTTCGTTATATCCCTTTGGTTCCCAACAAAGGGCACAGAGTGACACATAGTGACTGTGTTCTCATTTCAGTGATGTCGGGAAAACTGTGACACATTTAGTTTAAAAAAAGATATAAAAGAGAGAGAGAGATCCGTTCTCCAAATAGCACCTGACTAATTAAAGTCTCAAAATGAACAGAGCGACCGTGGAATAAAAAAATGACACAAACCAGACAGAAACAAACGAGGAAGTGAGAAAGAATGAAAGGAAGAAAGACCCAAATAAAGTGTTGAAAGAGCATTTGTCACACACACAGAAAAGTTCCTTCAAGAGAGGAGAGACCCTGAACTCAATCGGATTTTCACATTGTTGAAAAGATGTGCGTATAGGCGGAATGAAAAAGTAGACAGTCATTGTGGAGGACTGAACAATAATTTCCCGCTCCTTTGCTCAGATCCGACCCCGCGCATTTTTAATTGCCTTCGTAACGACCGTGTTAGTTCTGATCGTGAGTAGTAATTGGAAGGGAGAAGGTAAGCTTCGGTCGTGAGAAGGTCATTCTACGAGCAGGACGGACGCGTTTGTTTACGTGACCTCCTCAATCTCAAAGCGCGGCCCTCGTGGCTTCTTCTCTCCCCAGCCGTATAACGAGCCAGTCGGGTGACAGAGACATGTTTGAAATCACACCCCATGGTGGGACGTTTTAAATATGCATTAGCTGATCACGCTGACAACGGCTGCCGTGGGAATATCTTCTATCGTAAAGTATGATCTGCGTGATTATCAACGGGTGTGAGGGAAAGAAAGAAAAGAGAGAAGGACATTTAAATTCAGATCCTTTTGGGAAATGAGTGAATCAAAGACCGCAGCGGGAGGTCACCGCTGTGATTATTCCGTCAGAGAATGGAAGAAATTAATGGTTTGTGAAAATGCATTTGTGCTCCTCACTTTACGGTCAAAATCAATGGTACACATCCAGTTCTTCTACGCCTGCATATCACACTCCTGGCACAGTTAAAAAATACACAAAAAACAGAGAGAGAGAAAGAGGGAATATTTTGGCTTTTAATCAATCACTTCATACTTTTCTCCATTCCATACCATTCACCCTCTGAACCACTGAGGCAAGGCATGGGCGTGCAGACCTCAGCTCAGATGGTGCTTGTTAAAAGCACAAGATGCTTCAGCGAGGCATCAGTTCAACTGCTGACCTACAAGGAACTTCCAGGAACATCTTCTCTCTCTGCTCCGACTGTGGGAAAGGTGATGTGTGTGTGTGTGTGTGTGTATGTGTGTGGTGGGGGCATAGCACTATAGTTTGTACCTGTGTACTGATCAATGACAGGGAAAGAGGGAAGGAAAAGAAGGTGAGAGGAAAAGCCAGAGAAAGAAAGAGATTTAAAAAAAAAAAAGACTGTCAGTTATCTGTCTGCTATGTAAGAAAACTTGAAAGGTCATACGAGTGCTTCTGGATGGTGATCGCTTCTCTTAGCTCATCAATAATTCAGAAGGCAGTACATTACTTTCTCTCTCTCTCTCTCTCTCTTTCTCTCTCTTTTTCTCTCTCTCTCTCTCTATCACTCACTCTCTTTTCTACTCTCCTTCTCTCCTACCACAGGGATGTCATACATATCTTAATATTCCATTACATTGTTTGGCTGTCACAGAAAGCTATAAGATGTATGGAAGATTGGCAGCCAAGGCTAATCATTGCGCAACACTCATGAGAGCTATCATCTCATTGGGGAACTGTCCTGTCAATCAACAACCTGCAAAGAGCAGGTTTATCCTATGTTGCTAATAGATTCAGAGCCTTTTTATTCAACTGTGTTGATACAGATATGTTAATGAGGATATTAAATAACATTCATTGTGTTAAGGGACCAGCTTAACACCACCTCAGCAAATACTGGAAAAGATAATGAGTTTTCCTGTTTTCACCATGAACATTTTTGCCTGAGACAGCCACTCTTGGTGGAATAATGCTGCAACTACAAGAAACATAATTGTGACAATGATATAAACCAACACAAAGGGGAGTCCAATGTGTCACATAACATTCACATATTCTCCCACATGCTTTCATACTGCATAGACGCCAAACTTGGCATATGAAGAGTTTATGAAGAATATTTTGGTGCCTTGTCAAGTGGTGCAGTCTGTGTCATTGTGGTGTTATGTGACTCATGTGCACGGACAAATATTGACATGCGAAAGTATATGATTGTATTTGTTATGTAATAAACATTCTTGTGCACAGAGAGAGAGAGAGAGAGGGAGAAAGAGAAAGAGAGAGAGTGAAAGAATGTGCTGAATATTCGTAACATTTCCTCATCATACTTTCCAGTTACCCCTGGCGAATGCGTTTAACACACTAATACACTTTTGGATCACTGTGGTGGGAAAGCGCACGGCAGAGCAGTAACCACTGGATACCCTTTTCATTTCTTTATTTGATTTTTCCATTACGCTCATAGCTCGTGTAACGGAGGAAATGAAATCTGAAAAGCATCTTTTCTGGCTGCGTATGTTCAGGGAAAACATGATTAAAGTTTAATAAAACAAAAAATGGGGAGGTACAAAGCCAGTTTGGGATTACACCTGTTTTATGAGGTACAATAGAACATCCGTCACAACCTGGGTCTTTTCCTCTCCAATACGTGTCACAATCACCCAAGGAAAGAAACAAAGAAGAAAAAAAAAAGAGTTCTCTAATTTCTCCGCTCATAACCCTGAACAAAAACAAAAATTGCAACCACAGAAAACTCCAAACACTTCACATAAGACGGATTTCATATCACACAAGTAGTTTGGATCTTGTGTATGAGATTATTGACAGTTTCTGACAAGTCGTCCAAGATTTTCACTGAATTTAGGTCAGTTAGGGTCAAAGCCAATTATTACATTAAGTTATGCTATAAAAAAAACACTCTGGTGTGATCCAGTGTAGGAACACACTGCGACTGTGAAAGATGTCTCTGAGGGTTTTTAAGTATAGGTAGGGATTGTCACAGATATAGTGCCATGGTGGCTGAAAGAGGTTCTCTTGATGAACTCATGAGTGGAGAAAATAATGGAAGGATGGGATGGGGTGTTAGAGTTGTGAGAGTGCGAGAGAGAGAGAGAGAGAGAGAGAGAGAGAAAGGGAGAGAGAGAGAGAGAGTTTACCTTGAGTGACCTGCTTGCGGTTAACGGCAGGGGTTATTGTTACCGACCCAGACCCATTTGTCCAACTGACGCATTCAACAGTGAGTCATCGAGACATGTTTGATCTTTGGCCTTCATCACCTCAGACTGACATCACAGTCACAACCAATAAATAACCCCACGCTTAACACCTCAAGCTTAACATCACACACCTCAAGCTTACACTAAGAGAATGTGAGTGTCAACACTATGTCCCCTAGACTATTTTCAACTTCTGAGTAATCCTTAGTTTAAAATGACTACTTTCAGGAAATGCGTTTCGTAATTGTCATATCAGTCAAACCATTGTTTCCACAATTTGTCTTGATCCATTCTGTAATAATAATAATAATAATAATAATAATAATAATAATAATAATATTAATAATAAAACATCTTTCGTGGTGCATATTTATTCAACACTATCGCTGATTGTTGCAATGAGTTCATTAATTGTTAAAGGCGCCTTGAGCAGCTAATTGCGATTGGGTTTATTGAATTTGTCAAACAAAGCTGCAGGCACATTTTAAGAGAGTCCGAACACTGCGCTTCCATGCCGAGAAATGTCCACCGAACACAAATGCAATGTATTGCAACAATAGCACAAGATGCAGTCATTTCACTAGACAATATTTCATTTCAGTCGTTATTTACCGATTTGCATAACATTAATAACTATAAATAAAATGTTTTATTGAAGACGTGAACTGAAATTATGCTACCTTAAGATTTTCAGGTGAGCGTAAGTGAAAAGGAAGAAGCATAATATTAATCTTTGGTGCTTTCTTTTATTGGTAAACTAGGATGCAGTCAAAGAGAGAGTTGTCCATCAAATCGAGCTTTTTAATCCTTTAAACTAAACAAGTGCTGCGCCGACATGAAAAGCCTTTTTGAATCTATATTTTCCTCTCGGACAAAATTTAAACCTTAAGACACAATTGCGATGAAACTTCAAGGTCGAAAACCCAAGTTAATGGAGGTCCGGAGGGGACACAATTCAAAAGCTTGGAAGACATTAGAATTAAAAAAAAAAAAAAAAGTCCACAGAAAGATACAAAACACAGGCGAACATCCTCGCCTCGAAGATTGAATATAGGGGGGAAACGAAGACGAAAAAAGATGCACGATAGTGCCCACCGAAAGGCGTCAACACGATGAAAACTACAGAGCTAACATATGGGCAGTATTTTTTTTATATCCCTTGTGGTAGTGATTCCACCACGGTGGACATACACACAGAGAAGCTGTTGTTTTTTTTGACGGGGTGATCTGCGCTCGTGCTCGTCTTCCAGCAGATGACGCCATTTCTTCCAACAATAGAAACCGGACTGAAAATGATAGGTTTTTAATTGTAATGAAATTCACCATTTGCGTTCATTTTAATCTTTCAGAGATTGAAAAGAAGCTTCGATTTTGACATTTAATACTTTATTTTCTTACGGTATTACAATAAAAACAGAAACATATTATGAGGATTGTGCAACAATACTGACCTATAGATGGAGAAGAAGCGGCTATTCAGTTACGTTACGCGTGTAACATACAAATGTATGAAATATAAACATTCTTCGATCCAGCAAATTTGATGTTCTTTGCCACCCGTCCTTCACACACACATGCACACACACACACACACACCTCCATCTAACTATCCAATCTGAGGTGGCGCAGCTTACTGGTCGCAGGGGATAGTAAGCATTTTCGTGTCCCTCCCTCTCCCCACCCCTCTCCCGCCCCCCTGCCTCTCTTTCTCTCTTCTTTCTCACAGCATGTGCCTTCAGAGAAGAGGCGCACTCACAAGGGCGCAACCCGTGCACCTTAACCGGAAAACACAGATACGGGATCATCTTAACCACGGACTTTTTCTTGGGTTCAGAATTTCTCACTGAGCTTGTGTCATACTCAGAGCCAGTAAGTACTGTAAAGGAGGAGAAAGTTGACAAAAGAACCGAATAACGGTGGCGATAGTAATCCACGGAGTGAATTGCGTTTTGGAAACGGAAAAGAACCATCTCAAACGACACCCTGAGCATGACTTGCCTTGGATGTTGCTCTCGGAGCACTGACTGCATCTGAGAGTGTAGAAGAAAAAGAAAAAAAAAATATTCAAAGAAGACATGGTGTTCTAATGGAACTACTTCAAATTATCCAACGCCAACAGTCAGGTGCCATCTCAGGTAGTCCTCTCAATTGAAAAAGTACATCTTCTCAACTGAAGTTATGGCCGCTCTTCGACGGAAATTCGGAGAAGACTACCAGGTGGTAAACACGAACCGAGAAACCACTTTCTCCGCGCCCGCGAAAAAGAAACGGCAGCGCTTCGTGGAGAAGAACGGACGCTGCAACGTTCAGCATGGAAACCTCGGTGGGGAAACCAGTCGTTACATCTCGGATCTTTTTACTACGCTGGTAGACCTAAAGTGGCGTTGGAACCTTCTCATCTTCATACTCACCTACACCATAGCCTGGTTGGTCATGGCTTCTATGTGGTGGATCATTGCCTACATAAGGGGAGACCTGAACCATGGTCACGACCCGTCTTACACTCCCTGTGTGGCCAACGTTTACAACTTCCCCTCGGCGTTTCTTTTTTTCATCGAGACTGAGGCGACCATCGGCTATGGTTACCGTTACATTACCGAAAAATGTCCAGAGGGCATCATTTTGTTCCTCTTCCAGTCGCTGCTCGGTTCCATCGTGGACGCATTCCTCATCGGTTGCATGTTCATTAAGATGTCCCAACCGAAGAAGCGCGCAGAGACGCTTATGTTCAGTCAGGACGCGGTCATTTCGCAGCGTGATGGAAAACTCTGCTTGATGTTTCGTGTGGGCAACCTGAGGAACAGCCATATGGTGTCCGCACAGATCAGGTGTAAACTCATAAAGGTGAGTCCTACACGGAAGCGAGCGCGCTCAGAGAACATGAAAACACACAGACACATACACACACACACGCGCACACACACAGAAGAGGTTTTTTTGGGGGGGGAGAAAAACAATAACACGCTTAGAAATGGAGAGAGAGAGAGAGAGAGAGAGAGAGAGAGAGAGAATCACAGCTGCTCTGTCTTCTGTCGGGTAACCGGGGCATTTATTAGCCATAATGTGGCACACGCACGCGGAGTGTTGAGTATCTTCCCCAAGAAACAGGAGTTGACATAAATGAAAAACTACGGAATTATGACCACCATTAATCCTCGCAAGCTCATTTTGTGCGCGTTCTCTCATAAGAGTAATTTAGTTCCCCAACCCCCAGGAGATCCATCAACTTGCCAAGTATAACTAAAATGTCATTTGCAAGCAATACACCAAGAAAGGTCAGCTGTATGAATCTGATAAATGCGATACAAATTTATCTGTTATTACGAAGAGATCCTTGATTGAGGGTGACTTCAAAAGACGCCTAACACACTGTGGAGAATCGTAACCTACTCTGCGAGTCAAGCGTTAACGCGTCCTCCTTAATTGCCCTCACCATCCGCGACAGGATCTGAATTTATCCACGCTTTTCTCTTCATCGCATCACGGGTTTCCCTTTTCACTGCCTGTATCTTGAAAGAGCTTGAAATTGAATTACTATAAACCAAGCGCGGCAAGGTTTTTGTTACGCTTGAGCGGCAGGCGTATTGGCTTTGATAAACCAGTGGAGCACCAAACGTGGTCGTTCGAGTTGACAAACGATACTGTCTAACATCTGTTGCACCGAACCCTGTGACATTTAGACTGGCAGTTGCTAGGATTGCGCTACAGTTCCACGTCAGTGAACTTTTACTTATTCCTAGACAGAGACTTTCAACAGTTCAGCTGGTAAGAAAGAAAGTTGATTTCTGCTTAGCGTTCGAATCCTGGCACTTTGTTAAGAATTTTGCTTGACAATCAATGTAATATACCAACAAAAATAACGCAATAGAGAGGGCAATTTGTTTTACACATACACGCACGCACACACACAGAGGGAGAGTGAGCTTTGTTCGTGTGGGTGTGAGGATGTTCCTCTCATTTGTTATACTGCAAAATCACGAGAACGCTCTTGTTTCTACAACACACACTATCGTCACACTCTGGCACTACCCTGCATCGCTGAAAAAAATGTCACTGGAGAAGACAGCCATGTGGCGAACACCTGGGCTTAGTTTTACTGTCAGCTGAAGCGTCTGTTGTCTGTTCAATAATTATAAATAATACGCTTTTAACAAGAGTAGTTTGACCCACTTTATATTAAACATCTCTTAAAAGTAGTGTTCACAATACACAATGACAGCATGTATGAATTCTGTAGGTTCCTTTGGGGCAGCAGTAGGCAAGCTGTTTCAGTCCCAGACTCATTTAAACGATCCCAGAGTGACTGGTTTCATACAAGGATGGAGACAATGAACTTAATTACCCAGTATGGAGAGGATGCAATGATTGATTAAGTGCCCTTGGTCAATAGTGTCTGACTTAATGAAGCACAGACTGCCAGGGTTATCCGAAATGAAGTCCCTCTTGTATGTGTGTGTGTGTGCGTGTGTGTGTATGTGTGGTCATGTGTGTAAGAGAGAGAGAGAGAGAGAGCGAGAGAGAAAGGCTGAACACTGTATCGTTATTGAGAGAGAGAGAAGGAAATTTGGAAATTGCATAATGACCTTGTAAGAGTAAGCTAGGAATACACACATCTCTCTCTCTCTCTCTCTCTCTCTCTCTGTCTCTCTCTCATTCTCTCAGCCTACAGTCTTTTTAGTATTTTGGTCTGTTATTCTGCGTCAGGGCTTTTCAGCTGGGGCCAGAGTTGTTATCTTCAAAGAACCTTTAGCTAAGACGCAACGGTTCAAACCAATCTGAAGCACCAAAATAGCTCTCGCATTTCACCACCAAACTGGATCTGAAGAACACATAACTCACACTTTTTTTAAGTAACTCGAAAAAACAAAAGGTCGTGCGTTGCACCTTATCAAAAAAGTTTACGAACAAGTCGATGTTTAGGGAGCCGCTTGTTAGCGCGATGAGGATGGAATTTGATTTAACGCGCATTTTTCACGCATATCGGGGTCGTCAGAATCGACGTATAATACACTCTTAGAAGCTTTGACAGCTGTGCTCTGGGCGCATCTACGCTCATTCACTATGCATCTGTTCGTTTATTCTGTTTCTTTCCGCTATCACGCGGAATAATGCGAAACCAGAACCAGGCTCAAGAACTGGAACCAAACAGCTTTCAAGCCCCAGTTTTTTCTCTACAAGCAAGGATTCGGAAAAGGAAGTGTTTTTCATAAGCCTTTTCCCTTTTAGCAGTATTGGTGCATAACACATACAACACCCGTTTTTTTTTGTTTTTTGTTTTTTTTTGCAGATATGTTCCATTCACTCTGTAAAATATAGAATCGTTGAAAGAACTTTTTCCGTGTTTTATGAAAAGGACACCAACTGAAGTGCAAATGGTCTTCACTTCAAGGAATTCTCCCTTCAAATATTTTTTTTCTTTGTCCTCCCAGTCAATATCACCCAAAGTACAAAATTGCTTGCATTTCATCAGGTGTACAGTGTACTGACAGCTCCAGATTTGCACACACACAAAAATGTGATTTTTCAGCCGTGCGCTTGCCCACCTGCGTAGCCTGGGCCTGAAGTACCCCTCTAATTAAGTTTTTTTGTTTTGGTTTTTTAATATTTAGTATAGCTCATCTGATAAAACCGGTGATGAAACTCATCTGACGACCTGGTTATTTGTATCAGGGGTGTCAGTATTGCAGAATGCAGAATTGAGAAACATAAACAGCTTGGGGGGGGGGGGGGGGGGGGGGGGTCTTGACTGGGTTTGGTTTCAATTAAAAACAAAACAAAACAAAACAACAACAACAACAAAAAAAACGCCACAGTATTTAAAAATGACTTATGGCATTACAGTCGCGTTGGCTGCCTGACGACATAGGTTCACCAATCGCTGAGGGAAAGGCTGGGATGTTATCATCAGCCTTTTCCAATGTGGACGCAATGAAAACAGTAAAATTTCACACTTAGCTCTTGGAACTCTGAGACAGAAAAAAAAATTGGGACAAAAAAAAAACAACCGCCAGATGATCGAAATAAATAAATAAATAAATAAACCATCAAAAATGACAGATTTTTCATAGAAAATCACCACGCTTCTTCTGAAGCGCTTTTCATAACGTTGATTTAAGAATGTGATATAAAGCTTATAACATTTGTTTTAAGTTCAAGTAGCACCCACGAGAGTAACGGACACACTTTTAGCACAGGCCAATATCTTCTCATTATTTCATAAATTCCTACACAGGGGCATCGTTCCTCACACTTACAACACTGATATAACGGTGTCACAGAACGACACAGTCACACAAGACTGTCAAAAACAGACGTGACAGTTATCCTCCCTTTGCATAAAACCTGTAATGTCCAACGTCATAGAGCGATACAATGCATTAAAATAAAATTTAAAAAATAGAATATTCTTTTTGGTTAGCGATTGCCAGGTTTGGTTTTATGATCACGGTATGGTTATGATTATGCTTATTATGGATGTTATGTTTATCACCAGTATATTTGTGTAGATTTGTTACTATTAGGGCAAGACATCAGTATAGGTTCCATGTTAAACAGTGCCATGTTTAATGAATGGCTTTTTGTTAACGTTAGATGTGTGACTTTGTGCATATGGTGTAGTTCTGATGTGTGAACAATAGGGGTGCTGTGGTTCCAACCTTCTCTACCTTCAGTCCTCACTGTCACAGCTGACACTCAGAGATTAGAACGGATTGGATTGGTTCTCCTCAGAGTGTGTGTGTGTGTGTGTGTGTGTGTGTGTGTGTGTGTGTGTGTGTGTGTGTGTGTGTATGTATGTGTGTGCGTGTGCTGAGACATTGGCTGATGACAGATGCTCATGCAGACTGTTTGAATGGCAGACACAGGCTCAGTTGTTGGCTTGTTGGCCTGGCACTGTGTCTGTATTAATTACCCTCTCTCTCTCTCTCTCTCTCTCTCTCTCTCTCTCACAGCCTCTTAGTGAGTTCGACAACAATCATCTCAGCCACGGCAGGGCCAATCACTTCTGTCACCCCCCCACACACACACATACACAAACAAACGCCAGACATTGCCCATATCTAAAGGGCTGTAAACCACCCAGTCAGGGCTGTCCAAACAAAAGAGAACAACATCCTCTCAGAAGGGCAGGTCGACTAAACGACATATAATATGCATGTACACACTGTTGGATGTTCTTGTGATTTTACAAGTAAACGAACCGGACCAAAAGTGCGCTTGGAGAAAAGTTTTATTTATTAACAGAGAACTGTTACCGCGATCAGCCTTTTATACCATGAAGCAAACAGACAATAGGTGTACAACGTTGCTTGATGCAAATCAGAATCTAGGTGTTAATGCTAAAGTCCCCTTTTTGTCTGTGATGGCTGCCATTTGCCCATTACCGGTGGTATTTTGCCTTAATCAATTGCTCTTGGCTCCAAAGGTAACGCGGCGCCAAAGGTGTGAAGCTTTCTTTGTATCTATGGTAATATGACCATCAGGTTAAACAGCTCTCTTATCCTGAACCATGTCTGTTCAGATGTTATTATAATCTTACAACACTAACACACAGACACACACACACACCACTAGCTCATGGCTGTCTCTCTGTCTTATGTTGTCACTTTTGAATAGACATCACTCACTGTATGGCTATATTTTTTCTTCACTTCTTTTCTCTCATCCGGCTTTTCCTGTTCTTTTTCTTCCTGTTTTGGTCTATTCTTATATCTTATGCCTTATGTGAAACAGATGCTAAAAGCATTCCGGAAAAGAGAAAGAGAGAGAGAGAGAGAGAACAAGAGAACAGCGTTCCTTTAGAAAAACAAGGATGAAATAGACACAGATGAAAGGAAGTGGGAGACTTAAGGTTGAGTCGGAATGTCACCACTCAAATGCATCCTTCTTTTTCAAGGAGGTAAAAAATTGTGTGTGTTTGTGTGTGTGTGTGTGCGTGTGTGTGTGCGTGCGTGTGTGTGCGTGTGTGACCAAATGGGGAGGGGGGGGGGGACAACTATCCGCTAGTGTATGGATTGATTTCCAGGGCTTTTCTAATAAGGGAAGAGATGGAATTATTAGTAGGGTCTGCAGGGCCAAAAGAACGCAATGGAAGGTTCTAGAAACCTTAGGGTAGCCTTGCAGTCATTGATCAGAAAGCTTCAGCGGACAGCAGGAGCCGTCTGAAGTGCTAATGCTTTAACCCTTAAGGATTTCAGATGTTCAGAGCAAGCATGCGGAGGTGTGCACGCGCACACACACACACACACACACACACACACACACACACACAAGCAAACACACACACATGCACACACACACACTCACACACACACACACACACATACACAAATATGTACACAAACACTCCAGCCTATACCTTTATACACATACACACACACACACACACACACACACACACATACGCACGCACACGCACGTGCACACACACACACACACACACACACACACACACACACACACATACGCACGCACACGCACGTGCACACACACAAATATGTACACACTCCAACCTATACCTAAATACACATACACACACACACACACACACAAATATGTACACAAACACTCCAGCCTATACCTAAATACACATACACACACACACGCATGCACACATACGCACGTACACACACACAAACGCGTGTACACACACTGCAACCCACGCACACACACTCACACACTCACACATGTACACACACTCCAACCCACATTCAAAAACACACACACACACACACACACACACACACACACACACACAAACACATCAAAACAAGATCAAATAAGATCACACACAGGGGATACAGTATAAAAAGCGAAAGCAGTTCCAGGTGAACCTCCCCTGACCTTCCGTCCACACTCTGGGACCAGTGAAGCGGAGAGTGTATGCAGCCACACTCAGATGAATAGGATGTGTGATGTTTAAAGCCTGAGGGGAGAAGTGTGCCATATAACAAACATGCGTGACCTGGTAAAAGTACAGCAGTAAAGACGCAACCTCACATAACAGCATGGATGTACCATAGGTAATATCTCTCTCTAGGATGGCGAACACTCTGTGTGTGTGTGAGTGTGTGTGTGTGTGTGTTTTCTTCATTTTGTGGATTTATGTCCAGTAGAAGATGTGGTAACGCTGTTTTTCTGTGGTAGTATTTCATGCGGTCTGTTCTCCGCTGGGTCTTTTGGGCAAGTGAGGCTGTTTGTGTTCTGCTGATGTGAACAGGAACGACATGATTAATTGAGTTAATTAACGTCAATTAGATAAAAGGTGACAGGGGGATGAGTCAAGAGCCAGAGTCATCTCTCGCTAATGATGGTGTGTGTTTGTGTGTGTGAGTGGGTGCATGTGTGTTTGTGTGTGTGTGTGTGTGTGTGCATGTTTGTGTGGGCGTGTGTGTGTATGTTAGTCCGTGTGTGTATGTGTGTCTGTGTTGAGGTTGTAATCATCAGGTAATTCGCTCTCTGATCTGTCTCTCAGACAGCCAAATGACTGCAAAACATAGTGTGTGCGCGTGTGTGTTTGTGTGTGAGTGCATGTGTATGTGTGCATTGGCATCACTAATTATACATGAGTGCATGCATAACTGCCAAAATGAAAAACATAAACAAAAGGCAGGATCTGAATCTCTCTATATGCTTAGGCCGAGATACATAAACGCTGGCTTGTCAGTTCCCCCATTGTTTTGGCATCTCGACTTTGAAGAAGAGGCGTGATGAAGGAGAGTGTGGGTAGGTGATTTTGCCGACGTTTCACGGGAAACACCGGGTAAAGGCGATCTTGCTACGTGAGCCCAAGAGTGAAAGACGTTGTCAAACCGGTCTCAGCTGCTGCTGAAAGCGCCCACTCCAGTGGTGTCCATTGACTGGCTGGAGACACAAGCCAAAGTAAATGAGTAGAGGACTCTAAATCAGTGGACCAGGAATATCAGTCCAGGGTGTTTGGAGGCAGTTTCATCAGAGCGGTCTCTCAAGAACTTTGCTGAGGAAATTTATGGTTAGGTTGGACTGCAAAAACCCATTACCGCGCTATTGCCGGCGCAAGGAACAAAGGCGTTGGTCTAGAGAACAGTGGAGAAAACGGTTCTACCATCAGATGACGTTACAAATGTAATTATGAAACCGTACGCCATTGGCCGTTAGAGTCTCCAGGTTACAGACCGGTAGACGACGCACAGGAGATGGAAAAGCGGCATTTCGAGACGGTGTTTCGCACGACCTCAGCAGAAAAAAGACGGCGTGCAAAAATAACGTCACGTGACGCTGAGGATGTTCTGGCGTGGCCGGTGGTATCTCGGTTGTTTACCGAAACCCTTTACCTGCACGTTGCCGTTATTTTGGCAGTACCACACGTCCTCCCCTCCTCCCGTCTGCACCTCCGTTTCCTTCTCTTTCTCGTCCTTTCTCCCCGCGCTGGAGGAATGAAGTGATGTGTAAGGTGAGTCAGGTGAGCCGTGTGTAAGGCGTCATCATGCTGTAAGGCATTTGGGTCACATGACCCTGGTTGTGACATGGGCATAGGATGAGTGTGTCAAGAACATACATGGATACAGGAGATACATTATATGCCTCAGAGAGAGAGAGAGAGAGAAAATATTAACGTGTATCCGTTGAATGGATCGGGGGGGCGGGGGGGCATACCATGCCCGTGGGTGGGCTTTCTTTTCCTCTGCTATAAATCAGATTTTCATGTACCTTGACATGTAGATCCTAAAATCAAAACCAGTTAATGTAAATTCAGAACTGGTAAAAGCCTTGAAGGAGAAGTTCACCATTGTTGACATACAAGTCCATTTTAACCATGAACTCAGTGCTTCAATATTTTGTGCATTTTCTGTGACCAATTAGAGGAAGCACTGGTCTCTAGACCAGTGTTTCCACTTTGAAATCCAGTACAAAATCCTTATCAGTCTGCGACTTTCCAGTATAGGCAGCATGGTGACCACTAAAAGCTGAAACACATTGTAAACCAAAGTTGAATATCAAGCGAATGTGACCTCATTTCAGTTTGGTTCTAAATGCGTGGACCGTGATGCAGCAAAGGCCCGGCGATGAGCTTACAGAAAAGTCTGGAAAGAATATGTAAATTTAGGGATGGTGCCGCCGTGCCGCGTCGGTTTGATCGCAGAAGAAAAGGTTGATCTATTTTCTGACTGTTCGTGCAGAACTAGCCAGAGCTGGGGTTTTAAAGGTTTTGGCTGTTTTCCCGTCTCCATGTGACCGTGCTCCCAGTATGTGAAATTGAGCATTGATCGACTGTGTTGGCTGACAAGAGCGATTCCAATTCCAAGTTTGGAATGAGCGCGGTTCAAAGTTTCCAAATGCCAGCTTCCCTGTGGGGGGGTTTGAATCCCATCATGTTTCATCTGAATCTCTTTAAAAGGAAAAAAAAAACTATACTTGCCGAAGTTGGAGCGAAGAAAGTCTACAACAATGGCTACCATTGTCTTTATGAGAAGTAAGTGATAAATATACACTGTAAGGCACATTAAGATGTGTCAAAGATTTCACTGAGTCTTTGTGTTTAAAGGAATAAATTAACAAAACAAACCCCACCCTCCCCCCACA
>NC_044510.1:7707816-7710316 GCF_902362185.1 Chanos chanos
AAAGACCATATAGCTAAAGGCAATAAAATGAGAAGGAGAGAGAGAGAGAGAGAGAGAGAGAGAGAGAGAGAGAAATGAGAAAGTGGCAGTACATCCCCAGAAATGAGTACAGAACACAGAACAAAAGCAAAAACATTAAAATAACACAACTCTAACAGTTTACAGTTTTGACAGTAAAAGTGGTCCTGAAGAGACAAAAAACACGTACTCTTTTTAGACTCTAAGATCCCAAATACATTCTCATACGTTATACATCACACCAAATACAGCCAGGACCTCAAAAGTCGCTCAATCTGTAAACCTTGCTAATTAAAAAAGAGACTGACCATGCCTCCAACCTAGTAACAAACGCGGTCCATCAATGTACTAGCATTTTTTTCATCCTTTCTTCCATCTCCTCTAGACGTCACGTCAGAACTCTTAATCAAAGGGTCCGGAAAGAATGGCTGCTGGCTGGGGCACAAATGGATTTTTCCAGAACTTTTCGTGGCTCTCAGAGATTCAAAACTTTACCAAAAAAAATACATGCTCAAAAACTGTTTAAGTAACTTCAAGTATGCTTGACAAATGTATTTGGGTAGCCAATACTATTTTTGCTGCTCAGTTCTTAAACCAATACAGGAAAAAAAAAGTTTTTGATTGGATTTGCAATAGCCTACAGGAGGCATATTCAATTTGTAGCCCGCAGGCTAAAGTGGCTCAGAGGCAGTCACTGTCAAATTTAAACAGTAAAACAGTTAGTTCCGGTCCAGTAATTTGATTGGACAAGAGGCATTCCATGAGTGCTGATGCGTACAGTATAACAGCACTGGGATGTTTTGCCATGTGTAACACACCGCTTTGCAGCATCATAAACGTCTTGCTAGCCAAACACAAAGTCGATACCTGCATGTCAGCGTGCTATGAGATGTAATTAAGCTACATGAATATGTCTTTATCAACACCGAAAAGAAAACTTGATAACCCGCAACCAAAACCTTTTGGCCCATGAACAAGGGCTGGTTTTTAAACAGGGCCCATTTTAGTTTGTAACTGAATAGCCCTTGCATACAGTGACAACTGCCTTTTGCTGTTTTACTGCGACTTAAACATTTTGTCGTCACAGTTAAATTACCAAGTTCACAACTCAATATATCCAATACCATCTTATGAAGTATTAATGAACCCCATATTATGTCTGTGTGTGTGTGTGTGTGTGTGTGTGTGTGTGTGGAGGGCGGTGACTAATAAATAGGTAACTGAGCACTAAATATTCATATGTTAATAATTAAACAGTCTTTATTGCCAGGGGTGGCAGTACACAAACACACTGAAACGACTGAAACACATATGTGATCTATACGCATGTTTGTTTTTCATAAACATATGGATTGCTTTGGGATTGCTTTTTTCGGTGACGTATCAACAGTTTGAAAATGGACTGTGAATAATTCAAACATGGCAATGTGACAGTAAAACCGTGAAAACACACACGGTGGCAAAAAAAAAAAAAAAAAAAAAAGCGCGACATCGGGGCGAACGGATTTTACAGTTTACCGGAAGTGTCCGCAATGTTAACAGGATTCTTTGAAGTATGTTGAAATTATATAGGGCGTCTTTGAAATATACGACGCGTGTTGTACAGTACGGCTTCTGGTGTCTCGGCCGATTCCGTCTGTGGAGATATCAAAGCTTTTTTACTCAGACTGAGTGGAAATAAATCTTAAAATACATTGCGAACAGAGAGTTTGACGTGTGTGGGTTGGAGAGAGAACAGTAGTAGCTGCCTGTGAACTCTGATTAATGTTGGTTTGACAGAGTGAGATAGTGTGGAGTGGAGCTGCGCTCTGCTGTCAGTAGTAATCTGGATTAAGTGGTGCTGTGGTAATCTAATGTAATTTAATCCTATCTGCTACAAACTGGTCTTCATATTCAAAATACACAGACACACATGCATGTACACACACGCACTTACGCACGTGCATACACACACGCACGCACGCACACACACACACACACACACACACGCACGCGGCGCAGCCCACTATGGCACCAAATTAACTCCATCTATTCACACTAGGGGTACAAGGTTTGTGTGTGTGTGCGCGTGCGTGTGTGTGTGTGTGTGTGTGTGTGAGTGTGTGTACGTGTGTGTGCGTGCGTGCGTGTGTGTGTGTGTGTGTGTGTGAGTGTGTGTGTGTGTGTGTGTGTGTGTGTGTTGTCTTGCTCTCTACATGCTTCTTTTATGACAGTAATATCCTGTAGTGCAATTATGTCTCAGTCAGCAGGGGAGAGGAAGTTGTCTTTAGGTGTGTGTGTGTGTGTGTATATATATATTTAAAAGAGAGAAAGAGAGGCAAATGGAAATTGACAGAGAGAGAGAGAGGGAGAGAGAGAGAGGGAGAGAGAGAGAGAGAGAGAGGGAGAGAGAGAGAGAGAGAGAGAGAGAGAAAGAGAGAAAGAGAGAAAGATACAGACAGTGAAAGCTATAGAAGACAAAGCAGAGAAAGAGTTTCTTTAG
>NC_044510.1:7712816-7725316 GCF_902362185.1 Chanos chanos
GAGAAAGACAGAATTGTGTGCTTCAGTCTGTGTGCTGGTGATAAAGTCATTACACACACGCGCGCACGCGCGCGCACATGCACACTCATGCACACGCACACTAACGCACACATTCAGATGTGCACACGTATATGTGCGTGCACACACACACACACACGCACTCCTCCATGTAATTACTTATTATCTGCATTACAAGTTTGTGAACCACAAAAGAGCAAGGTAACCCAAAAAACATTCATCCATCCATCCATCCATCCATCCATTCATTCATTCATCCATTCATCCATTCATCCATTCAGTCATTCTTTCATTCATTTATTCATTCACAAGGTGTCACATTCGCCTCTGTTAAGACCTCACCGTGGTCATAAACAGTACCTAAAACACCGGCATCACCTTTTCTACATGACAACTGGACACAAGACAGAAAAAATCACCAGTCTTGCACCCTTTCAACCCCATTTAAAATCTGGTTTTTGGCAAAAAAAAAAAAAAAACAGCAGTGAATTGGTGACTTGGGCCCAAGCCAATCAAGCAGAACATTTCAGGTCCCTTGGTTAACAGGGACGGACACGAGGGTGAGAGAGTCACGCTCCAGAGTCACAAGCGTTTATTGATCGTCTGTGACACTCGCCCACAGATAGAAATGTCAAACTAATCATTTTACAAGAGAGGCTGCCCCTCTTGGCGACTCTAACCAGCTTAGGGCCTGATGCTCTCTCGCTTTAAGCGTTGCGTGAGGGAGTTTTTCGCGTCAGGGATTGACGCGGGCGTTGTTATGACAGCGCCGTTTTCAACGTCGACGGGACGAGAAACCCTCCGTGTTTTCCCGCAGGGACACATATTTTCTCAAGTCTTGTCGTTTATTATAAAATGACAGATTCTACCATAGAGGAACAGACTCTAAAAAGTCAAAGTGGACAGCGGATCCTCGAAATGTTTTCACTAAAAAACACTGTTCTTTACTTTCCCATTGTCCCTGGTATTGCATTGTTCTCAAGAAAATATCACAGTATGTTCTAGAAAACGGAGGATACACGGAATGGAATGTTCTTTTAGGTGTCAATTTTCTATTCTTGTTCAAAACAGCAGATGTTTCTGAAGAGAGTGTGGGTATTTTTTTTTACTCTATAAATTGGGTGATATCTTCAGGTGAGCGAGTGGTGTGTGTGTGTGTGTGTATGTGTGGAGGAGATTAATATTCCCTGAATTTTACCAAACAACTGTGGGCCACTGCTGAGCAGTGAGAGGGAGAAGAACAGTGGGTGACACACACTCAAGAGAACATGAAATTTTTTTTTTCATGTGTGAATGTTGATAAATCTATTCAAAACTCTAAAATATGCTTTTTCATACCTAAGCCCCCCCCTCCCCTTTCGTCATTTAGTCTGTCTCCAACCAAAGTCAGATTATGTATTTGAGCATTAGATTCGGCCCAAGCTTGCTAGTCATTTGCTAAACCGATATTGCCATTGATTCTCCCTTAATGTATTTGTATGTGGCGTTTTTTTTGTCTGTGTATTTATTGATTGGATGCAACCTCTGAAAGATTTGGCTATTTTCACTGGGAGATTAGACTGTCACTTTGTAGAGGTTTGGGTTTGTGTGTGGCTGTGTTTGTGTGTGTGTGTGTGTGTGTGTGTGTCTGTGGGTGAGTGGATGTGTGTGTGTGTGTGTGTGTGTGTATGGGGGTGTGTGTATGGGGGTGAGTGTGTGTGTGTGTGTGTGTGAGGGTGTGCGTGTGTGTGTGTGAAGGGGGGTAATTAGCTGTGAAAACAGCAGGGGTAAAAGAGCCAGGGCTCACTGGATCACTTACACTGCTCAGAATGAAGACAGAGTCATGGAGATTCCAATTAGTGTGGGTGTCAAACTGGCAGGTCAGAAACAAGCAAACAGTTCCTTAAGCCTTATCAAACATTTCTGCCACCTGACCGGGCTTCCTGGCAGAGAGGCTAATGTGTGTGTAAGAAAGCAAACTGCAGGGAGCTGGTGAGAAAAAAATCACAGTGACCAAAACCAACGCGTTCCTGCTGATCTCATCACGAGCAGGCATGTAACTATCAAAGGGATGTGGCAACCAGAGAGACATCTATCTATCTATCTATCTATCTATCTGTCTATCTGTCTATCTGTCTGTCTATCTATCTATCTATCTATCTATCTATCTATCTATCTATCTATCTATCTATCTATCTATCTATCACAGACATTGTAGAGTTTACACAGTGTTTGACGGATCTGAGAACAATTATTTTAAAAACCATTAAACCGTCACTGTTATTAGTATATGTAGTTGTAATAGTTGTTATTACTATTGTAGTTTGTGGGTGTGGGTGTGTGTGTGTATGTGTGTGTGTGTGTGTGTGTGTGTGTGTGTGTGTGTGAGTGCGTGTGCGCGCGCGTGCGTGCGTGTGTGTGTGTGTGTGTGTGTGTGTGTGCGTGCGCACAATATATAAAAGGGTAACTGTGGCTCTTTGGGTTTTTCTTAAAGTCGTTTTTTATTTATAAAATCCTGAATCCTTCAATCCTTCGTTTCAGAAGTCGCTCTTTTTTTATTGAATTTCTCGGCCTTCAGATTCCAGTGTCCTTCCTGTAAATGTCGAAAGTGATGTCCAGTGAGTAACAGTGCAGCAGGGGTTCATTTTATGAGCTGTTACCCCCCCCACCCACACCCACACCCCCACCCCCCACCCCTCACCCCCAGTCTGAGTTACAGCCTATGGAGTCCACTGTCAAACAGTCAATAAAAAAATGCCATTAAATTACCTCATAGAAAGATAAGAGGGAAAGCTTCAGAGAAAATGAGAGAGTAATGGAGAGAGAGAGAGGTGGAGAGGTAAAATGATGAAAACGGGATATAGAGAATGGTTGAAATGGCCAACGAAACGAACAGGGAGTAGATTGATAGGTTGTAAGAGATGGGAGTGAGTAGAAAAACGGGGGGGGGGGGGGGGGGGAGAGAGCGAGAGAGAGAGAGAGAGAGAGAGGCAATAAAACTTCAGCGGTATACTTCATGCTGGTAAAGCATTTTCACGGAGCAAAATGAAAGTTTGAGACTCAATAGGCTGAGGGTCTGAGGCTTTTAAAATTCGAGCGCCTCCGAAACGGAGGTGTTCTTACAGCACGCTGTTTTTTTTGGGGGTTTTTTTCACTCAGGCTTTTTTCTGTGTGACTACCGACAACTGTCCGGTTTGATGTAGGTTCTATTTGTATAGGGCTTTTATAGTAGACATTATCACAAAGCAGTTTTGCAGGATACCTGGTCAGACACTGCCAGTGAGCAAGCCAGAAGCTAGCAGTGTAAACTCCTTTTGGCTGAAATAGGAAAAAAACCTTTAAAGGAGCCAAGACTAAAAAATGGGAGCCCAAGAAAGGAACCAAAAGTCAAAAGAAAAGGGGGGGGGGGGGGGGCGCCCTGGACAGGTCACCAGTCCATCGCAGGAGCACAGCTTAGGCTATTACATATGGTCATAATACAAAAAGATACATGAGAAATGACAGAAATGGAACAAGATACACCTGGAAAGTCAGTGCTGAGTAAGTGTTATAGTGTTTGTTAGCAGTGAAAACGCAAAAAATGTCAAGGAAAAATGACAAAAAAAAAGAGTTGAGGAAGAATGGGATGCGTTTCAGGACACTCTAGAGTCATTGGAGGTGAGTGTTTATCTGGTAGCTCTCAGCAGCAAGTCAGTTAAGAGAAGGTGGGGGAGATACTGTATATATTGAAGAAAAAAACAGTAACTATGTTATGTACTCAAGTAACTGAGCACAAATTTACTTTTTAAGACAAAACTAAGGACTTTTTTTTTTTGTTTGTTTGTTTCTTCTCTTCCCTCAAGGAATGACATGTCAGGCCAGGACCTCCTACACGGAGGACGAAGTTCTGTGGGGCCATCGTTTCCTCCCCGTCATGTCTCTGGAGGAGGGCTTTTTCCGCGTGGACTACTCCCAATTTCACAGCACCTTCGAAGTACCCACGCCACCTTACAGCGTCAAGGAGCACGAGGAGAAAGCCTCACTCCTGACGCCTTTGGCGACGCCTCATCGCGAACGCCTCTTCTCCATGGACTGCCTTGAGGCCGGGGAGGAGCGCACGTGCGGAGGGGCGGGCGCGGGTTCGAGGTTGCCCAGTAAGCTTCAGCGCATGAGTTCGTCGGGTAAGGAGGACCTGCAGAGGAAAGTCCTCCGTCTGAGCTCCCAGCCGTCCGAGAAAGCCTCCAGCACCGGGGACCTTCCCCTCAAGCTCCAGAGGCTGGGGTCCGGGCCCGCCCCGGGCGACGGCGAAAGCCGGTTCCAGCTCAAAGCGCTTAAGGTGGGATTCGAACCCATGACCCAGTCGACGGGGAACCTGCACCAACGTAGTCTGTCTCCCATCCCCACTCCCATCTCCGCTCACCCTCACGGGCCGATCCCCTCGGCGGGGGGGCGGCCGGAGGACAACCTGCCAGCTAAACTACGTAAGATGAACGCTGACCGCTGACCTCGCGGGAGGTCAAGAGAGGTCATGGGGTCAGGACCATCGAGACTATGTGAACAGTCCTGGCCAAAGATTCAAATCATTAGCCAGCGGTGAAAACTGGAAAGATTGTACTGACGAGAGAGTCTTGACGCACGCATGAAGGACGGAGTTCATTTAGCTGTTGTTTGTTTGTTTGCTTGTTTGTTTGTTTGTTTGTTTCTAAGGTCATTTGATCTGAAACTACTGTGATTTTGATTCATTTTACTGTTCACAGGGTGGTGCTGGTTACTCTAGCGTATCCGTATGATACACACACACACACACACACACACACACACGCAAACACGCACCAGTAACATCATATGTGCATGCATTCACAATTATCATCCATATGTGCCACCGTTACCCTCTCTCATTTCTTAGATTTAAAAAAAATAAATTCTATTTATGGGAACTGAAAACCAGAGTGGATTTTACTGAGTCTCCCTCTCTCTCTCTCTTTCTCTCTCTCTCTTCCCCCCCTCTCTGTCTCCGTCTCACTGAGCCAAATAAACAGAATTTATTCCCAGTTGCACTTTGTATTAATTCAGTTTTAATTACACCCTTTTTTAATCTTCATTTGGGTCTTAACTGATGGTACTGTAGAATATTCATGAGGGAAATTCTCATTGATGGAGGTCTGCTAGTCCTAAATTTTAGCAACAGAAGTACACTCTCAACAAAATGGACACAAAGTCAGGCGCTGTTGTATCCTCCCGTGGAACAAACTGTACTGTTCGGAAGTGGAGAGGGAAATCACTTCACAATCTGTGTGAATCTGTGGATTTATTTTCCCATATTCTGGGAACCTGTTAAGACCTATGGATCCATATCTCAAAGTAAAAGAGGAAATACACGCAGGTGTAGCGCCCAGCTGCTGTGTGTGTTATGCAATCACTGTACCCTACTGTAAAGCAGCGTTCGCATTCTGACGACAATAACAATAACAATAACATGGACGGCTACAAATATTAAGGATAAACATGATTTTACTTTTATATCTATGCCCTGTTCCAGGGATTCGAGTGTAATTTAAAAGTACAGATTACCTACTGATGGGTTTGGTGAGACGATTTATCTCGCGTACCAGGTCTTCGCAAAGCCAATAAGATGTTTGACTGACAACTACAAAAATGTGTGTGTGTGTGTATGTGTATCAGAGAGGGAGACACTGGCCACTAAAAAGACAACACTTAATTCAAACGCTTTCATTAGCATTCAGACACCCTCCCCAGCGTCTGGGTTACACAGCGGCAAACTGACGTTCTAATCACCACCCGGGGAGAGAGAAAGAAATTTCCTGTCCACTTCTGTTTCAAATATTAGCCATTTAGATGGCCCAGTGTGATTGGTTCAAAGGGTAATCACTGCAGCCTCTGGTGGTGATTGGGAGCGCGTGATTGGTGGAGTGGGGAACGAGTGGTGATTAGCGCTGTCAGCGGAGTTGCCAAATCGTTAGGTCAGACAGTGAATGGTGGTCTAGTGACGCACATACTGCCACTTAAACACGCTCGCACATACACAGACACACACAAACACACACACACACACACGCACACTAAAACACATACATATTTATCCAAAGAGGCTTGTGTTTGTAATATAAAAGCATTGCACAAGCACATATTCAACCACACATCCAGATAAACATTCTCTATTCACACTGCTGGTAAACACAGCTGTTGGTCCTCATTTTAATGCTTAATGTAGTCAAGTCCACTTGCAGTATTTTTAACAATGGACGTGAAAACCAGACCGACCGGTCGGGCCAGAACACAGCAGCTTTGTCAGGGAGGACGGCATGGAACTACATCAGGATTCACAAACTACTGTTCGTTCAAAGAAGGACCATATCTCCAGAAGGGATTACTGAAAGGGCTCTGGAGTGAAAGAGCGCAATATGGATCACTATCCAATGCGTATAAGTTAGCAGCAAAACCTTTAAAGACATCTCGAAGCTCCCCTCTCTCTCATCGGTTCTCTCCTTAAAGAGAGAGCAAACCCGGGGTGGGCGGCGCCCTCCAGCATCTCATGTGTATGTCAGCGCCTTTCTTTACCCTGTTACCACACTATCCTAACAGAAAGGCCCTTTTAAAAACCCATACTGCACCCAGCACATATGAATATTCATATGAAGTGGGTTTGTCGGTTTTATGTAAATGACCGTGTGAATATGTAAGAATATTAACCCAGCTGATCCCTGGCATTTCAGACGCCGTTATGTTAAAGGGTAAATGTATTTAAAAAAAAAAAAAAACGTTAAAGGTTGCCGAGGAAGCAGCATAACCTCCAGTTTTGGACACAACTACATCTCAGCTTTTCTTTTTATGTGAAGTGACGTAAGATACTTTACAAAATGAACAATGCATCTGTAATCTATCGATTTAAAAAAGATTTTCAAAAAAACTTTTTAAACCGGGCCGTAAGCAAATTCTGTGCCAAAGAAAGTAGTCATAAAACGTAACTTCACTGAGTGTCTTAACATTCAGTGTCTAAGCAATAATAATTTGAAAGTTTGGCGATGGGTGGGGACCCCTTTTTGATTGGCAGAGACACACATATGGAAATGCCGGGGAAAAAAAATTGTACCAAAACGATTGGTCTCTGTGTATAGCGACACGTCAGAGCAGCGGGTGTTGGATTGCATTGGTGTGAACTGGGCATTAGCTTAATATTATTTCAGTTGACCATTAAAGTTCTAATTTGTGTTAATTAACCTGAGATCATGGAAAGCTCAGGTTAATTAACCTGAGCGTTAATAGTATCTACAGTAAGAGCATTCAGTGATTCAATCATTCACGTGGCTGGCGACTTAATGTGAGCCGCGGCCATCGCTGGCTAATGAAATTTTGTTGTATACTATTTGTGTTTTTTCCTCCATTTTCTGACAACACTTTCTCTGATGCTAATAGCGAATGTGGTGGGAGCAATAAGGGGAGAATGGGGAAAAGCCCGACTACGTCACCTGGGGAAATACTGCCCCCTAGAACCTTGAGTATTGTTCTGGAAATGGATAAGGCACGCAGACTGGTTACCGACACAAGATAGAGACGTGTTTTTTTTCGAAAATAAACCCAACGTTTTATTGACATGATCAGATTAATCGTAAAGGCAGGGACTGGAACAGCTGGGGAGGTAAGACCATAAAACAAAGCAGATGAAAGTTACTGAGACCTGAGAAACAGGGGTTTAAAAACAGCACTTTATTACAAATCTAGCTAAAAAAGGCCTTAACATAAAAACCTAAAACCATAATCCAACCTTACAATATTTTTACTGCAAGTTCAACATAAACTAAGCAAAACCTAAGGAAACTGAACGGGGGCCACTTGTGGAGAGGCAGACTGCACTGAGGGGGTGTCCAGGGGTGCTACCACTTTACTCCTCGTGAAAAAAAAAAGGGTGCGATTTCTACATTCGTGTGGCCGGTGCTTTCACTCGCATGCATCGAGAGCAGGGACCTTGCCATGGGTGCCGAACCTCCCAACAATAATACGCACTCTGCTCGCTCAGAAGAAAAGGAACTAATATTAAAAAAAAAAGAATTGCAAACAAATACACAACCCAGCTGGTTTAGCAATACAGGCAAAAGAATAGCAGCTCGAGCTAAACGTGAGGGAAAACAAAACTATATGGAACATTACAGCTGTGGCTATGGCAACGGCTAAACAGCAGCAGGTGAACCACCTCTGGTATGGGCTACTGACACACAGGATCACTCCAGGGTGGACGGGACCATTAAAACCACCTCCGGTATGGGCTACTGACACACAGGATCACTCCAGGGTGGGCAGGACCATTAAAACCACCTCTGGTATGGGCTACTGACACACAGGATCACTCCAGGGTGGACAGGACCATTAAAACCACCTCTGGTATGGGCTACTGACACACAGGATCACTCCAGGGTGGGCAGGACCATTAAAACCACCTCTGGTATGGGCTACTGACACACAGGATCACTCCAGGGTGGACAGGACCATTAAAACCACCTCTGGTATGGGCTACTGACACACAGGATCACTCCAGGGTGGGCAGGACTGTTAAAACCACCTCTGGTATGGGCTACTGACACACAGGATCACTCCAGGGTGGACAGGACCGTTAAAACAGACAGTGTCATTAGTTTAAGTCTCTTGCCTATTAATTTCATTTGGGCTATATTGTATAGTGTACATAACCTCGGGGGGCTCAAACGCAAAACATGCTCAGCCAACAGGTCAAGTCAAGGAATCAACGCCGGAACACCAAACACAACACGCCACAGCGGAGACAAACAGACAGGGGCGAAAGGGCGAGCGCATGCTAACGGGTGCTTTATTTAGTCTGGCCCCGATTAGAAAACTGGTTGAAGGAGAGGTCAGGCCTAGGGCTGCATTTGCTAACTCTGAACATGGATACTGCATTCACTTGTACTAGGGGAGCATTCTCCACCACACTGACATTAGTGACGTGAGTTACAAAATGGCAACAAGCAAGCAAGTCACCAAAGAGCTGTGTTTCACTCCAGCTGCCGGGGAGAGGGCGGTTTTCGTTTTTGTCCACGCGGACTGTGTTCTCAAAATGAGCGCGCGTGACCGCGGAATGCGGGGTAACAGCCTCCGTGACCGCGTTTGACGAAGCTCGAGATAACAGTGTGAGCACAGCGACAGAGAGTCAAAGCCGTGACGTTAAAAGTAACACACGGCCCACGCACAAAACACGCCCACGCGCACACACACACGTACTCGCAGGAGAGCTGCAGAGCGCAAATACCCCTCCTCAGATTTACAGGTAAAGAGAGGGAGGGAGAGAGGGAGGGAGGGAGAGAAAAAAAAAAGAGAAAAGGGGAAGGGGATGTGTTTCGACATGTTTACGGGGAAGAATTTTTTTTTTTTAGAGGACTGGCGTTAAATCTGGTCTGCCGGACCCGACGAGCGAACGCGTTTCGTCGAGCTGCATGACCTTCCTCGGAGAGCGGGAAAAAGTAAGACAAAGAGAGAGGGCGAGGAGATGGCACGGGTAATTTTCAGCGTTGTGTACAGGGCAACGATGATTAAAGAGTATGGCTGATTTAACACCCCTCTGCGAAAGATAAAATAGGTGAAAATAAACGAGTGGAGGGGAAAAAAGAACGACAGCGCAAGAGAGTAACAATAGAGGAACAGAAAAAAAAAACAGAGCGAATATGGGGTGAATGTCTCCGGAAAAGAGATATAATTAAAATGATCAAAGAGAACAACCTGAATTTTGCACCTACGTGACCAGAGGCGTTGGTTGGGGGTGGGAGGGGGTGTGTAGGGAGTTGGGGGGAGGGGGGGGGCGGTGAAATGGTAAAATCAGAGAACAAAGGGAGAAAGAACAAAAACAGAAATCTCGTTTTACTGAATATGCCTGTGTAAAGAGAGAGCGAAAACGTTAGAAACGCAGAAGATGAGAAACACAGAAGCGAGAAGGGATTTGATGCGTACATCACGGTGGTTCTCAGTCCTGCTCCTGGAGGACCCCCCTGCTCTGCGTATCTTCTGTCTGTCCTCGCTCCAAACACACCTGATTAGTGTGATTAACGTGCCCTTGATTAAATCAGGTGTGCTCAGCCAATCAAAAGTGCCACTGATGAGTTCAGCCAGGTAGGTACAGCAGCAGGGAAAGATGGAAAATGTGCAAAGCAGGTGCCCCCCCACCCCACCCCCCACCCCCCACTGCAGAATTGAGAACCACTGGTGTATCTGTTTATGCTTACACCCCTGTTGAAAAACACACAGTGAACGTAGAGATTTTTCATCTAGACTGAGAGTTCACCTGAACAAAGGTCATAGGTCAAAGGTTGTGAGACAGGCACAACAACACAGCACGCACAGTCACAAAGACTCTTATTAAATATGTAACGTGCTAGAAATCACCATCCGGTTACTCGTAATTCAGATACGCAATAACTGTATTCTATACATAATTGAAGCTACATATAGCATTAATAACTAATAACTAATAATAGAGCTCTCATGAATTGTTCATAACTCAACCACAGCGACTGTCTGTAATTGTAATGATCAAAAAATTCATTCTGTCACTCTCCACACTCAAAAAAAAATTGAAAAAAGAAAAAAAAACGGAGCTTTTTCCTGTATCACTCATTCATTTAAGTCATTAAAAAACTAGTCAGAGCTTCACTCATGCGCTCTAAAAATAACTCCTCTGCTTTAAAACTCATTTCATATCTGTCAGATTTCAGAAATATCTTTCCACGCCAGGATTGCGACGCAAGTCAGGAAAGGACTCTCTTAACTTAAGGAGACCGACGAACGCTGACAGAACCGTCGGGTAAAAATATCTGAGGTATGAATGTTTTAACAGACCTGGACAGGAGAGATAGAACAGATTAGGTGTTAAGGGCGGTCGCAAAAGTGAACGGTAAACGTAGGATTGACGAAGAGGAGTCTACGTGCCCGAACTCCTGCGATCCGTTCGCCAGCAGCGGGGCCCGTGGATGGTGAAATCTCTCATTATTAGATGCTATTTCATCAGACGCTCCACGCCCGGCAAATAGGAGAGGTCTACGGTCCAATCAATCAGCAGATCTGGGTGCAGTGTCTGTAATTATAATCACGAGTCATTGTTTCAAACATGACAAAAGAGTTTGGATGGCTTATGAAGGACACGAAAAGTGAAGAGGAACTTTAACTTTGAACTCAAGGAACTTAAGGTCTGAATTTTGCATTTTAAACTGTGTGGCAGTTAGCCTTGGGGGAAAGGCTAATTTTTTTTTTTTTTTTTCTGGCTTCAATTTGCATGTTTAGAGGAGTCTTCCATATGTGTTCTGGTTTTCTCGGAGGAACTGAATTGTTTGAGAGTGAAGTGACATGGAATGGAAAATGCAAGCTGGACGGAATCTCATCTCCCTGCTAACATGAACTCACACACACACACACACTCACACTCATACACGATAAATGTGAGTGACTTATCATTACTCATCCAGACAAGACTGAACTGTGAGGCGTACGGCCTGTTGGAAAATATAGCCTTGAAAGCAGTGTGTGTGTGTGTGTGTGTGCACGTGTGTGCGTGTGTGCGTGGGCCTGCGCATGCATGTGTGTCTGCATGTGTGTGTGTGTCTGCATGTGTGTGTGTGTGTGCGTGTGCGTGTGCGTGTGTACGTGGGCCTGCGCATACGTGTGTGTGTGTGTGTGTGCATGAGAGAGAGTGCTTGTGTGTGGCGTATATGTGTGAGTGCACAGCGTATGTCTTTGTATGAAGTGGTTCCCCCAGCTTCTCCACCCCCCCCCCCCCCCCCCCTCATAAAACCAGCTCTTTATGGAACCACGAGAAACCCTGATCACTGGTCTCCACAGCAACCCAAGAGTCAGCCCTGCACTAATGCAAGTTACCAGACACCCAGTGAAGTGCATGTCCTTATCAACCAATAGTAACAGAGAGAGAGAGAGGGCGAGAGAGAGAAAGAGAGAAGACCAACAGCAAAAAGAAAAAGAATATGGAGATAAAATATAGACGAGACAACATGTTTTTCTGCTACTGTGGCCAAGCAATCAGCAGACAAACAAGAAATGTGTATACATTTATTCATTTAGCATATATATATATATATATATATATATATATATATATATATATATATATATATATGTATGTGTGTGTGTGTGTGTGTGTGTGTGTGTGTGTGTATGTATGTATGTATGTATGTATGTATGTATGTATGTATACACACACACACACACACATACATATATGTGTGTGTGTGTGTGTGTGTGTGTGTGTGTGTGTGTGTACACATATACATATATATCCCTAACTAGATGCATCCATACCATTCATTTACTCATTCATTGACTTTTCAGGACGTGCAGTGGAGTAATTTAAGTTGAGTGCTTCAGCGTGGAGCAGGAGAGTAATAGTAAAATCCCACTGGGCTTGTCTTTCAGAAGGACTCTGATTACTAGTCCATTAACCAGAGCGCTGGAAATTACAGCCGTTCCAAACACGCAGCTGGAGAGGAGATCAAGCC
>NC_044510.1:7730316-7752816 GCF_902362185.1 Chanos chanos
TAGCTGGACTTTGGGGATTTCCCCTCGTTGATGAGTAAGTCTCAGGTCGACTGACCGGTAATGATGGTGCAGAGATCAATAAACCCCTTGAGTCTGCGCCTGACAAGCTGTAACATACAGCACAAAGACCCAGCACAAAAGAGCCATGACAAGAGTTCGCACGACAAGACACACACGCGCACACACTCACACACACACACACACACACACACACACACTCACACACACACACACACACACACACACACACACATACATACACACACTCATACACACACACACACTCACACACACAAACACACACACACACACACACAAAATAGGATGCTAGCTGATTTTCTCTATTGTGTATTGTAAAAAGGATCTATTCATTAAATCCTGGCAGGAAGAAGAACAGGACTCTGAGTAGCTTTCCCAAAAAAAAAAAAAATGGAAAAAAAAGAAATAAAACCCATGGCAACCCATCCAATTCAACCCTTTCATATTTCCCCATCTGTCTTTCTCTCTTCCATTCTGTCTTCTCTCTCTCTCTTTCTCTCTCTCTCTCTCTCTCTCTTTCTCTCTCTCACACACACACTCTCGCGTTTTCTTCCTGTCTCTATTTTTTATTCGAAAGAAGCTTTAAAGAAATCATTATCATTAGCAACTTTCTCATTCGTTCCCGAGATAAAACACAAGCTCATCGTCTGCACGCTGACAAACTCGCTCAAACCTTAACTCCAAAAAAAACGATTTGTGAAAACTCAAACGTGCGGACACAAACCCGTCAAAAAAAAAAGAAAAAAAAAAAAAAGAAGAGAAAAAAAAGGAAGAAAAGAAAAAAGGAAGAGGAAACCAATTTAACGGCCTTTTAATGAAAAGAGGAAAGGTAGCCAGTTCATTAAAAATTCATAGATGTCATGTTGTTAATTTCATAATTCCTCACCCTTGATTTGTCGCGGTTCAGTGTTTTGCAGAAAGGGGTAGGGGGTGGGGGTGGGGGTGGGGGTGTGTGTGTGGGGGGGGGGGGGGGGGGGGGTGGTGATTGGCAATAAAAAATCGGTCCATTCCGCCGAGATGGTTTCTCTGATTAATTTGCCTGTGTTGGCAGAATGAACAGAAAGGACCAAAATGAATGTAGTGAAATAGTATTCACTTCCACCTGCCCCCATCCTCCTCTCTGAATGCTCTTTTAATGAAAGAATCAAATCCTTATGCTTTTTGTCTGAAATTCAAGGGGAAAAGAAAGAAAGAAAGAAAGAAAGAAAGTCAATTTCATATTTCATTTTCATATGTTGTTTTCTACAATCTTTCTTATGGCTTAGATTTCTTTTTCTTTTCGCCTCTTATCATTATCTATCTATCTTCCACATTTCTTCCTCTTCTTCGTTTTTGTTTTTGTTTTTTTTGTTGCTTGGCACAGCTGCCTCCACTACCACTGTACCGCTGATTGTGTTCTTCATCCACAGGGAATGGGAGAGATGTTTACGGATGATAAATATTTATTTGTTTGATGGATGAGAGCAAAACACACCTGCACGAGGTTTCGTTTCACTTATTAAATAACCCTGCACTGCCACACACACACACACACACACTAACACGTACAAACATACACGCGTACGCGCACGCACACACGCGCACACGCACGCACACACACACATACACACACACACACACACACACACACACACACACATACACACACACACACACACACTAACTCACACAAACATACATAGACATGCACACACTTACAAACACAGAAATATACACGCATGTATGTGCACATGCAGATACACACACACACACACACACACATATATATATAGACATGCGCACACTTACAAACACAGAAATATGCACGCATGTATGTGCACATGCAGACACACACACACATCTGTGTCTTGCTGAGACAAGCTGATAGGCGGAGCAGAAAAGGGGATTTTCTGCATGGTTACAAGATGAAAGTCTGAATCCAAGGCATAGGTAAAAACACGGACACATTTGCATCTATACAAATACTTGCAACAGCTCTCTCTCTCTCTCTCTCTCTCTCTCCCTCTCTCCCTCCCTCTGTTCTCTACCTGTTGCTTTCAATCATATCACTTATCACTCTTTCTTCTTCTCTTTTTGTTCCGTTTTCCTATAGATTGGAGAAGACTTTGAAGAGTCAACACGCACCTATGGCCACATTAGAAGAAAGACAACAAGGGAGAGAGAGTTTTGTGTGTGTGTATTTGTGCGTCTGTGCGTGTCTGTGTGTCTATCTGTGTGTGTGTGTGTATCTACCTGTGTGTGTGTGTGTGTGTGTGTGTGTGTGTGTGTGTGTGTGTGTGTGCACGTGTGAATGCGTGCACGTGTGAACATTATTGGATTCCTTCATTAAGCCGTTTGTTCTCTCAGACAGGGAGGGAGTACTTTGGTTTCACTGAGGAGTTTCTGTCACAGTCTGTCTGTCTGTCTCCAAGTTCTATTGCTCGCATGAATCGATTTGACTGAAAAGACTCACACTCTCCATCTCAGCTCTCTCATCTCTTCGTAATTACATGTAATTACACATCTCCGTGTAATTACATGTAATTACACGGTAACAGAGCATTTCAGCAGCTCAGCCCATCAACAAAGTTAATTACATAATATCTCTTGCTGTCTACTACACTTATTCCTGTGGACATACAGAGGTAAAAAAAATCCCTTTCATTCATTTCAATATTTGCTAAAATGATGCGTAATCACAAACCATTTTCTCTCTGCCTTTTCAGACGTCCACAATATCTTGTATCCAAGCAACAATACTAAAGATTGGGAGCTAAGATGGTATCGCCAAAATATACCCAAAGCTGAGTTATGTTTTGAAGAATACCAAAGTTAGCCGGAGCTTGGCTTTGCCAAGCAAAATGAATGAAAGTGCTAAACTTGGTCCACATTCAGGCAAGTCAAACGAGTCAGGGTAATTAATTAGATATTTACTGTGCGGACAGGATTTTTGAATCCAATCCATCACCTCTCATCTCATTTGTAAACTGTAATAGCTTTGGAAAACAGCGGGTAAATTCCAAAAATTGTGTCCAAAAACACTGATGTTTAGAAACTATAAACTGTCGTCATCTTTTCCTTCTTGAGTAGTTTATGTGATGTAAAAGTTCATAAACATGGGTGGAAAGAATATTATATAAGGTAATTCATTTTTTCAGATGACACATTTTAGATCTCTAAACTTTTTTTTTCCCCCCAAAGAGGTACACTCTAGCGTCTCTTTTTCTTAGCAACTCATCAAATATCAACTTTTAATATGTCACGCTTCAGCTGGGTGTAGAGTGCCATGTCTCAAACACACACATACACACACACAATATTCAATTTGTCATTCTCTTATAATTATTGTTAATGTCATGATTTCATAGGACATACATGTATTCGTTACCTTCTTTTAGATTCTCCTTCCATCTGTATCAGAGGAAAATTAATATCTTTGTCATCAGGCACGGGGAGGGGACAGAGAGAGAGAGTGAGAGAGAGAGAGCGAGAGAGAGAGAGAGAGAGAGAGAGAGAGAGAGACAGAGAGAGAGAGAGAGAGAGCGGAATTAATATCCAGCCATTAGTAGAGCTATATGACAGTGGGCCAGGCATGCTTGATAACATCCATTCAAGAGGAGTGGAGGGCAGAGAGAGAGAGAGAGAGAGAGGGGGAAACAGAAAGAGAAAGAGAAAAAAGCCTTGAACTGCAAGCCTTTCAAACAGATCTCTCATTCATCGCAACAAGAAACGGAATACGGTAAAATGGACACAATATGTTTATTTCCTGTTTATTTCTCATCCTAACCCTAACCCTTATCACCTTTACATCCTAACCCTAACCCTTATCACGTTTACAGAGGTGGGAAGAAATCATTTGCGGAGGGCCTGTGTCATTGCACTTAGGGTATTTGATTGTTTGGACGTTGCTGTTCTCTGATTTGGCTGCCTCTGACTGATAGCGCTGATAGGGGGGAAAAAAAACCCCACACAGTCTGGATTTATGAAACTATTTGATTTACAGGCAAACAACTGATATTAAACTTCAAAAGGCCCAAACTGCTCTGAAGAAGCTGTTGAAATCATTTTGTTAGTGTGACACACACACACACACACACACACACACACACAAACGCACACGTCTGAGCACAATTTCATCAATCATGGGAATGTTTCACTCAAAAGGTCAATAATTCAATATGACAGGACTTCTAATCATTTGTCACTATTTAGTTGGAGCGGAAAAACAGTAAACAAGCAGCAAGCAAAGTAACAAATGTTCAAATAAATAAATAAATAAATGAACCTTAAAAGTAACCTTAAACTTCAGTTGCAATAAATCTCTCACGATATGCAAATCCCCCTATTTGCATAATTATGCCTCCACCATGTTTTGGGGAATTTCCACTCCCCAAACATCATTTTGGCACTTAAGCAGTAACATCTAAATCTTTCATATTAATTCCAATGCTTTTGCTAAGATTCACAGGTTAGCTAATTGTCCATTGGATGCCAGCAAACATTCACACACTACTTCTATCAACTCCCAAGTATTTGTGTGTGTGTGTGTGTGTGTGTGTGGTGTGTGCACGTGTGTGCACGTGTGCGTGTGTGTGTTTACACGTATTTAAAAGGGATCATTGCTTTAATAAATCAGATCTCCTGTATCTTTGCTCACTAGCTTGACTAGGGAATTCAGATGAACCTGGACGGTCAAAATCTCAAACACTCACTTCATCTTTTAATCATTTTAAATCCAAAAAAAAAAAAGAAGTTTGTTGTCACGGACAAGAGCAAAGTCTCTGCCCTCTGAGTGATGGTCGGGTCATCTGAGTCTGCAGCGGAGGGTAAAGAAACAGAAAGGGAGAGAAACATGTGATGCAGTTTCATTTCTATTTCAAAGCAGTGGGGAAGAAAAAAAAAAAAAAAAAAAAACATAACACGTTTGACTGGTGTATACTCTCACCAGTTTTCCACTCCCTGTAAATCAGTTTCAGTTATTCCTAAATCATATTAACAACGTTTGGCGGAGTGAAACATAACAGGTCATTAACATGAGAGAGAGAGAGAGAGAAGGACAGAGGGATGTGTGTCCTTGTGTTTCCCCTTCAAGAGAGGTGAGAGAAACAGTGGTGTGTTTTCTATCAAGTTTTTGTCACCAACACAAGATGTTTTTTCAGCATGTAATCATAGACACCACAGGAAGAGATACAGAGCTTGTTCTCACACTTGTTAAAGACACTCACACACGAGTGCTGTTGGCTGTTGGGTGTTTGTGTATGTGTGTGTGTGCGTGCGTGCGTGCGTGCGTGTATGTGCACGCGTCTGTGTGTGCGCGCGCGCGCGCATGCATGTGTGTGTGTGGTTGTGTGTGTGTGGTTGTGTGTGTGTGTGGTTGCATGTGTGCATGTGTGAATGCATGCGTGGGCGTGCGAGCGCGTGCACGTGTGCGTGTGTGTGTGTGGTTGCGTGTGTGTGTGCGCGTGCTCGCATCTGTGTGTTTGTGTGTGTGTGTGTGTGTGTGTGTTCGTGTGCGTGTGCGTGTGTGTGTGTGTGCGCGCGCGCATGTGTTCGTGTGTGTGTGTGCACGCGTGCGCGTGTTCGTGTGTATGTGTGTGTGGTTGTGTGTGTGCGCGCGTGTGTCTGTGTGTGTGTGTGGGTGCGTGTGTGTGCGTGTGTGTGTGTGTTTTTCCCACAGATTTGGCTCTCACCTGCAGTAAGAAGTGTTTCCCCACCACTACCTCTGCCTGAGGGCCCTGTTTCTCAGTACGAACAAATTAGCTATACACGCCTTCCCAGCAATCACCAGGGAGATAGAACGCAGCACTTAGCAACCATTCCTCTCACCTCACAGCTAGTGATGTCATAATTGTAGCCTTTGTGGTTCTTACATTTATTTAACTGGCCTCAGGTCGTACGAGACTAATCACTCATTGAAAAGAGATCCATTTCGCAACGTTGTAGTTCACCTGAAGCAACCTGAGATGAAAGCACTTCCCCAGCGGAATACTAACATTGTGCTGTACCAGGCTGCAGTTTGCAGACAATTCTCTTTCTTTCTGGTTCTAATAACAATGGGATTGTAGCCTATGTGTTTTGCCACCATGTGCAAATTCGCCTTGAAATACGTGGGTGTAGTCGGCCTCAGCAGGAAACAAAGCTTTGGCATTCTCCGTTGTCTAAAAAGTCTTACTAATGAACTCAGAACTTTTTTTATGGGTTGTCACTTAGGTCTCAAGACATGAGAGGTAATTAGAAGGTCGTCGTGATCGAAAAGTAAGAAGACAGGATGACATGACTGGAGGGTTGTGTTGCAAATGGTGGGCAGACTCGTGTTTCTTTGTTTGTATGTTTGTTTGTTTGTTTGGGGTGACGACGCACTCCCCTCCTAATTTACGGGGAAATTTAAGTGTATGTCACTTTTGGTTCCTGTCCTAAGGCTGATGCTTGACAATGCAATGTGAAACTGCGTCTGTACTTACCTGCTGCAATACATAGCCGGCTAGTCTTTAATGAGACAAATAACTGCAAGCTTAATAAGACTGCGCAAGATGACCTTATTTCTTTCCATTCAAGTTTTGGTGGCGTCTCGGCTTTCTTAAGGTCTTTTGGCTGTTGCTACAATGTTAACGGTAATGAATGAGATGCAGTTTAACTAATGTTTATGGCACGATAGTGTACATGACCGTCCATTGGTGGCATGCGAGACCTAAAGAAAAAGGTCGAAGCAATGCAAATACACACACAATGAAGGGTGACTGTGGAAAGCAAGAAATAGAAATCTAGAAATTTAGAAATCCCGGCCAGACACATTTTTTTTTAGGTCCGAAAAAGAAAACATGTCTAGGAAAAAGAGCACGTATGGTCACCCTAGGCGTAAAGAAAGTGCCTCATATGTTAAACTTTTGTATTTACAAAAAAAAAACAAAAAAAAAAAACAATCAAAATTCACCATTTAGCTCTAATACTAAAGTATAGCATTTGCAAACAAAATTGTGTACTCTTGTACCAGACGGATCAGGAAACAGAGAATGCACCATCCTAATGCAACAATTAAGTTATTTGCCAATTCCACCCTGTGCCCTAATAACGGCAAATAATGTGCAGCATGTTAACATTATAATCAGGACAACAGAAGTAAAGTGTACAATTGTGTCTTCATTGAATCAAAAGGTCAGAATATCAAAGGCAAAAATTTGTTTTGTTTCTTCTGACAATTTAGCCACTCAAACTAACGGAGTCAGAGACATAGAGTTTATCCAGCTAACATTCTTGCTCAAAGCGTTGTATGAAATGACACTTTGGACAGCTGGTATGTTGTCAATGGAGACTCGCCTGTGTCACGACAATTCCTCCACTGGGTTTCTCCTCCAGCTACACTTATCCCAGTCTAGTGAAATGCCTCGGTCTCCTGGTTCACCCTTGGACCGTGCCGTTTGAATGAAAATATCTATCAGACAATTTAGAGAGCTTCAAAAGGTCACAACTGAAGGTCACGCACTACGTCAGGGGCGTGTTCGTGTCAGTTGGAGTATATGGAGGACCGTCTACGTTCAGTAAAATCATACATCGTGAATAACGCTGATTCTTCTCTCTGTTGTGATTTCTTATGGTGTTTTGTCTTAACAGAGCATGGCAGTGGCAGCCCCTCCAGCTATGATACCGCAAGCTGGTGAAACAGAATGTGTAACAAAGTTAAAACTCAGCTCCTGGTCAGCCTATGTTGATGAACTAGTCACCAGTTTGAATGACCAACTAGAACTAGACCTTCACTGTACATTCAGCCTTCATTATGAAGGTCCAGATTTTGACAGGGACACTTGCGTCGGTTGTGGACATTGATGAGTTATCGCAAGAAGGCAGTTGTGCATATCTCACTTGCAGAACATCTCAGTCCCGTTGCGTCTAAAATAATACTCTCAGATTTAGCATCCCCTGAAAGTCTTAGCAGTTGACTGGTTGATCTTTTTGCGGTTCCCACATTTTTCTTTTGATGTTGCCCTGAGTCTCAGAGATGGTCATGCTGACCTTGAATAGTACAGAAAACACCTTAAATGAACTAGAGACCAGAAATATGACATTTTAATGAAACTTGCTTTCACCATTTATGGTTCCAAGGCTTACGCAAGTGACAGAGAGACAGCGTGAGGAGCTGAGGCCCTGACACAGGCCCGGGATAGATGGAAGAACAGCACCGAGTTCCAGATGACCAAGCTGAGATGAGCAGGATGTCAGGGAGTGCCTCCCGACGCTAGAAAAGGAAGCTGAAGAATTCCCGAGAATGAACCTGGAGAAAACGGAGCTTCTGTTTTTTCCTGCTAAGAACTCCCCAACGATCGACACTGCAATCACCATCGAGCGATCTGTGGTGTTCCCCACCACAGCAGCCAAAAACCTTGGCGTAACCCTTGACAACCAGCTGACCTACTCTGGTCACATCGCGGCAGTCACTCGATCCTGCAGATTCTCCCTACACATCAGGAGAATCCGCCCATTCCTCACACAACAGGCGACCCAGCTCCTGGTCCAAGCGCTTGTCATCTCCCGCCTGGACTACTGCAACGTTCTACTGGCTGGCTTGCCGACTTGCGCCATCAGGCCACTCCAGCTCGTGCAGAACGCCGCTGCATGCCTGGTATTCAACCACTCTCATGTCACTCCACTGCTTACTGCACTCCGCTGGCTTCCGGTAGCTGCCCGCATCCAGTTCAAGACACTGGAGCTGGCCTACCAGGCCACAAGAGGCTCCGCCCCATCATACCTTCAGTCCCTTATAACTCCATATACCCCTACTAGAACCCTCCGCTCTACGACTTCCGGTCAACTGACGGTCCCCTCACTTCGGGAACCAGGCAGCCGCTCCTCCCGACCACGCCTCTTCTCCGCCATTGCCCCGAGGTGGTGGAACGACATCCCTCATGCAGTTAAGACTGCGGAATCTCTTACCATCTTCCACAGGAAACTGAAAACCCACCTCTTTAGAGCCCACCTGTCCCCCACTGCCTAACCCTCCCTTTCCTTAAAAAAAAAAAAAAAGAAAAAAGTTTGTCTTGTATCTGTGTTTGTCAAAGTATTCCAGGGGCGCAATACGAAGGGGCAAATTGACGCTCAGTCTTATTGTGATCTCTGCTCATGAGGTATTAGAAATCCGACTGATGCACTGATTGTAAGTCGCTTTGGCTACAAGCATCTGCCAAATAACAAAATTGTAATTGTAATTGAACCATAACCGAGAATGAACCACTCAAACATAAAGAGAACAAAGCATGCTGAGGTCAACTTTTTTCCTAATTTACCCCAGGGATTGGACCCAGCCAGCCTTGAAGCACTGAAGCAGGAAATTGCTGAAGAGGTACAAAGACTGGAGAAAAATGCAACCCTCATCAGTTAAAACGATGTATACCACATTTGCATTACAATGGTAGATCATAGTGGGCACCAGCCCACTGGTGAAGTAGTTCCTTGATCTCTGGTGTGCTCTGCAAATGGAGACTTAGGAGAATTGATTCTTTTCCCTTTGTTGATCCTGTTCAGACAGGATTCCGATGTTGTAGAGCTAGTGGACCCTCCAGTGGCCCTACTGACAGCCGTTAGTGATAGTGTCAAACATCCCATTCATAACCAAATAGTGAAAGTCTAAAATGTCTAAAACAGTGACCAACCTTTACTGGGTTGATGATTATTTTCTGGTAATGTTTGGCCTAAGCTGTGCTCTTCACCATCGCTATCCCAAGGGGCCTGACCAACATTTTTGAATTTGGCCAATACATTTCACGTTGATTGCAGAACAGGGAACTGGCAACCCGGACTGCAGACCCTAAAGAGCAACTTTATGACGTAGACATGTAGAGTTTGATGCAGGAAGGGAAATACTTGTTTTTTTCCCCTTGATTCTGTCCTTGGTTTTATTTTATTTTAAGATTTGTTAACTGAACTATTTATTTTGTTTCAGATTTACAGTGTGGTCAACCATGAATCGGGGCTTCAAAGGTTATTCAAAAATTTAGGCCATGTGTCTATGGGTTCTGAAACAATTTTGGTTTGAGTTCAAGAGCACACAGAACAATACGGACAGCAGTGATATTTATTGTATGAGGTGTTCTATAGGACATTTCGAAGCAGTAGTTAAAAGACAGTTGTGTCCTGAGGATGCCTGTTTTTTTGTTGTTTCTATAGGCGGCATGGGCTGTTAACTACCACTATAGTGCATTGGCCTTTTTCATTATCTGTGTCTTTACTTTTTATGGCCTCGTGTCTAATTCAGTGCTGCGGTGTTGTGTAGTGCCCTGTGAAATTTGTGTCTGCGGGTGGAAAAGACAACACACTTAGCCTGTTAAAACCTCTTTTGCATTTTTTCATTTAATGAATATCCATTTGTGCCTTTTTGTTCTGTTGTTTTTTCCATTCAATGTGATAGTTGTTATATCTTTTGAATTAGAGGTACTAGGTTCACTGACTAAGAGAAACTCATATAGCCTACAGTAAGGTTACGCAACATATATATTTAGTTTAAATACGCAGAACTGTTTACTTACGTTAACTTAATTACACTAAATGATTGGAATAAACATTTCAAGTTGAAGCAACTGAAGTAAACAGGAAATAAAGATTCATCTAAACCTAAACCTATAAGTTCTGTAACCTATAAGTTCTGACTTTTAACTTAATGTTATTGAGGTTTACAGTGTGAATATTCCTATGTAATATATCCAGCCCTCATTTGTTCAGATCATTTTCTGCACATCAGCACTTTGTTCTTTTTACCTCTGCATTGTCCTCCAGTCTCACTTCTAAAAGCTTCTCTATATACAAGTTCAAACCTAAACTTACATTAGTATCCATCCCACATCATGAACCACTCCATGAAAGGATGCAGTTTTTCACTGTTTACTGTGACATTGATCTCTGACAAACTGTAAATATTTTATGATACTTGACAGAGAGGTAAACCCAAGTGAATCTCACTCTGAAAGCAGTAGCATTTTTTTTTTTAAACGTGCAAAAATTTCCAAGGGAAAAATCAATGAAAACAATTGCCCCATGTTATCTTTCATGGCAACACCTCCTTGCCCTAGCTACTTAAAAATTTATGTGGCTGTCCCGTTCTTCATCATTTACAACCATTTTTGGGAATGGTGAAATACCTTCCAAATACTGATTAAATCCCTTTCACAGAAACAAATGAACTTACTATCTTTTCATTCTTACCAATGAAAATGTTCTAAATGAATGTGTGTGAGCGTACAATGGTGTATATATGTATAGGTGCTTTATTTGAGCATGTACTAGTATTTTGTATGTGTGTGTGTGTGTGTCACAACCTGCACCGCCATTTTGGACTTTTAGTTTGCTATGTCTTTTGTGCTCCTGCTCTGTCTGTCTCCGCCCCTCACCTGTTCCTGTTTGTCCTGATTATTGACCTTGTTAATTTTAACCAATCCTGTGTTGCCCTGTTTAGTTCTCCCTCTATTTAAGTCCTAGTGTTTGCCTTGTCCATTGTCTATCGTTGTTTGTGTTTTGTGCACACTGTCATGCTGCACCTTTTTGTTCCTGTTCTGCACATGTATTTTGATCTTTGGTTCCAGTAAAGTCTTCCGTTTTGCCACTTCAATCATCGTGTCTTTGCACTTGGGTCCTGCACCACACCACCAGCGTGACAGTGTGCTTGTGTATTAGGAGTCGACCTATTATCATTCCGGCCGACAAGCAGGGCTGATATTCGACATTTTTGATCATCAGAACTGTGATTTTTACTTGCCACTATAACTGCCCCCCGCCCCCCCCCCCCCCCCCAAAAGGTATGGTCTTGTGGTCTCTTTTCATGTACCGCCCACACCATTATGACAACGACGAGTAAATAGCCAATCAACACTCGAGAGATGCGGGAAGCAGAAGCCCCGAGAGGCCATTTTTCCTCCTCGCTGAGCGGAAACGTAAGAATAGCACGCCAAAGTTGCAAAACTTACTCGGGAGTTGGCTAAATGAACATTCCGAAGTTACAACACTCACTCGATAACATAATTCTGTGCGTTCGCTCTTGTTCCCGACTCACGCGTACGTGACCATACCCTGCTCTCGCCGCTGATTCCGGCTTAAGTTCGCCGCTGTGAGCGCTCCATTACATAAATGACCCGACTCGGTTTATTAGTTATAATAACTCGAACTCTGCGTAGTCTTTTGTGATTTTTTTGCCTCTCCGCAGAATTGCACTCAACATTTGAGTGAGTAGAGAAACGTCTCCACTTCTCCATGCTCCGTCTCACTGCTTTTACCGACTCCACTGCCTCCGCTATGTCTCATAGAAAATGAAAGATGGTCAGCGTTGGCAGTAAAAAAAAAAAAATTGCATATGTGTGATATGTGCGTCAAACCGAAACATCTTGAGCTGTCAGTAGATTTTATACTTTTAGAACCATAGTCGATAGTGCAATAGATACACATTTACTTGACAAAATACCTACTGTTTTAAACGCTTCTTGGGAGCATATGTACATTTAAAGGAAGCTTTTGTGTTTGAGTTTGTGCTACACAACATGTAAATGTTGATTAAGTTGTCGTAGTAACTGCAAATTAATACGGATACCAAGTGTTGGTTATAGGCCTCCTTCATTTACTAACAATCGGTATTGTTATTTGCATAGTCAACCCTTTGCGTGTACACATCAGACATTCAAGATAAGATGTCGGACCCCCCACAAATCCCACCCCACCCCACACACAAATACATAAGTCCTTCTCGGGGTGGGAAAGCAAGGCAACCAGAGATGTTGAACCCCCACACACTAAAGCAGTGATTCTGAACTCCAGTCCTGAGGACCCCCTGTCCTGCACATCTTTGTTTTAACTCTTTGTCATCACAGTTAATTGAGCCAATCAAGGGCTTGATGATTCATTGATCAGTGGAATCAGGTGTGTCGGCCCCGAATTAAAACGAAGACACGCAGGACAGGGGGTCCTCAGGACTGGAGTTCAGAATCACTGATCTGAAGCCAGTGGGAACTCGTGAGCTAGCAATGACAGCAGAGTTACAGTCACATTAAATTGGGGGTTGAAATCATAGTTCTGTCAGAACTACAGGAAGGTGAAATGGATTCTAGTCTCACAGAGCAGAGCAAGAGCCGCGACATTATTGCTGACTAGAATGCAGTGACATATTTTCAAACAAAGAATATAAATCTATGTTGAATCTTTAAAACAAGTGAGGCTGGCTTAGATTTATTCTCTCTCTCTTTTCGCTTGATTTTTTTTTTCCTCTTTTTTTTTTTCTTTGACATGCTCACTTTGATACGTGCAGAAAATCAAGAGAACTTGATTGAATCCCAAGAAGAATCCGACAGGCGCCGGAAAGTTCCCGGGTCGCTGTGACGGCAGGAAGAATAAAACTGTACAGACTCATCTGAGAAGTGAGGCGAGAGTGTTAATGCTGAAACGTTAAGATAACAGTAGTCCGGTGTCCTTCAGACCACATGCCAGACCTCTGGGAGAGATGATGACAGTCAAAGCATTGAAAGAGTGCCTGTTGCCTCGTCGCTAAATCAGTATCGCGGCACGAGAGATCGTAATTAAAACATTGATTGTGTCTTAGAGCCGCAAACACACCCCCCCTCCCCCAAAAAAAAACATGCCGAGGGGTTGAAATCCTATTTATGAATCACATTCATTATTAAAAATGACATGAGATTAATGAGGAGGTGTGGAAGTTTATACAAACATTTATCACACACGCGGAGAGAGAGGGGGAGGGGAAGGGGGGCGGGGTTTGTACACGAAAGCCACAGAGAGACTCCAAAAGAGTTGCCTTTTTTCCTTAAGGACGTTTACCATTTGCCTCAAATGTTCTTGTTGCTGCATATTAGGAATATCTGAGTGAAAATACACTCATACACAAAAACAGAATCTGTCTTCAGTTGAGTATAACTGTTTTGTTTAAAGTTATTTTAGCATCGTCTGTAGGTGCTCTTTAACGCAAGGCAGTCTTGTATGGCCGCGCTACATTCTTGCATTCATCCAAACATCGTGTAAAATGTTTGCTGCATCGACTTTTTTACTTTTATTTCATATTTCTTCGTAAAAGTCAGTTAACTGGAGCAAATGTACAGTGAATGTAGCACCCAAGGAGACATTTCAAGGAGAAAGGGTCATTGTGTTTTATGGAAACCGTTAAGTTTTTGCACACGTTGGGGTGAGTGCAGCAGTTTATTCGTTCTTAGATTGGTTAGTAGGACTGGAGGTTACAATCTGTAGATCAGTATTTCACTTGACTGGGGTTGTCCTGATGTTGGGCGGAAAGTTGACCATCAGAGGATGTTATTTTGTTGGGACACATCTTCAGTTGTGTACCTCAGCGTCCTCTGGTGTTTCTGCCTTTGACTCCGCTGAGGCAGGCCCACCGCAGGCTGGTCAGACCCGGATGTGTGTCCCATAGCCGACTGCCGGCCCCTCTCGGCGGTCTACTGTTGGTCCAGGTGGTGTCCTTCCTTTTCAGCCACAGCCAGTGACTGCTTCGTTCGGCGGCCTCGGCGAGCGCTTTTACTGCCCTCCCGCTGGCCTGCCCTCTGACTCCCAGTTCCCTCAGGAGCTTTGTTTTGGAGTCAGCCACAGTTCCCCTGCATCCCGCCTCAACCGGGCGCGCCTTGACGTTCCGGCCTCGGTTCTCTGCCTCTGCGAGGTTGGCATATCGCAGCCTCTTCCGTTCACGTGTCTTGTCCACAGCAACCCCCCGCCCGCCCCCCCCCGCCACACACACACACACACACACACACACACACACACACCCCACAGCGACCCCCCCCCCCCCCCCCCCCCCCCAAAGGGACCGTTAGCGCGACGATGAAGACACATCGCTGAGATTCGGACCAGAAGACTAGATCTGGTCTCAGGCTGGTGTTTTCCAGTCCCCGGGTACGTTCGGTGGGCCTGACTCTGGGTGCGGGGAGTTTGTTTTTTCCGCCCTCTTCCTCTCGGAGGAAAGGCGTTAGACGTGGGAGGGCTGACTGGGCATTCAGAGGCATAGCGTCAATTGTTCTCCTTTTATCCTCAAGTTCAGCTTCCAGACGCCTCAGGTCTTGGTGGTGTCGCCAGGTGTATCCGCCTTGTGTTAGGCTGGCATTACAACTGACCAATATGTGCTGGAGGTCGGCAGGAGCTGAACAGAGGGAACTGGCAGCCTCCTCTCCCGGCCAGAGGTTCAGGTTTGCGGAAGAAGGAAGGACATCACATGTGGCACGGATGAGGAAACTCGTTCTATTCATGCGATATCTTGCGGTAATTATCAAAGCTGAATCATTGGATGTTTTCGTCTGCCTGTTGGTGGATGGGCAGGTCCCAAGCACAGTGCGGTTCTCCAGTATGATTTACCTCTGTTGGAAATTATTTTTGGAAGCATCGAAGACATCCAGTGGGAGAGATAGTGGGATTTATCTGTCCAATTCACACCTCACAGAGGTGTGAAGAAGAGATGCAGAAAGGGGAAAAAAATGGAAAAACTGAAAGACATGTCATCGCTTGTGTGCTGACGGCCCTCCAATTGAGGTGCAGAGAGAGAGAGAGAGAGGAAGAGATGAGAGGGAGAGAAGGGGACAAAGGAGAGAGAGAACCTGATTGCTCTCTCCTGCACTTCACAGCAACGGCAGAGAGCACAAGTGATCCTAATAGAGGATATGGTGCACCTTATCACCTCAGTAACTAGGAGGCAACACACAGGCTGAGTGGGTGACAAAGTAAGTGCGCGTGTGTGTGTGTGTGTGTGTGTGTGTGTGTGTGTGTTCACGTTCGTGTGTGTGTGTCTGTGTGTGTGTGTGTGTGTGTGCCTGCCTGCCTGCCTTAGGCAAGGCCATCTGTCCATATATATCACGGTGTCCTTAATTAGCCAACTAAAGGTCAGCTTAGCAGTTTCCAGTCAGGCATGCCTATGGCAGCCCTGAGGGACTGGTGGGGGCCTTATCGTATGAAGGTGCTAGGTTGCCTGGAGTGACAGTTGCAGCACTAGCAGCAGAACATTCTGATAGCGGGTTAAAATAACACGCGCTACACGTTACACTACCGCTAGCCGAAAGCTGTCTTTAAAGGCTGAGAACGAACCAATGTAAAGTGAATGAAGTAGGACTGTGTTTGAGGCTTTCTTGTTTTCCTGTTCCCCCTCTCTCTCCTTCTCTCCCTCTCTCCCCCTCTCTCTTTGCTTCTCTCTCTCTTTCCCTCTCTCTCTCTGTCTCGTTTCAGAAAAATGATTCTGTCATTGTCCTAAAAGAGCAGAGACCTCAGCCTAACACTGTATATTGCTGTGGCAAAATGGTTCCAAAAAAACCCCATTAAACTCTGACACCTTCTTTCTTTCTCTCTCTCTCTCGCTCTCTCTCTCCCTCTCTCTCTCGGTCTGACCCAAAGTTTCTCTCTTTCCCTTTCACTTTTTCTTTCCCCTTTTCCATGTGTGGCAGGTGGGCTCAATATCCACAAGGCAATCGGAAAATGAAGAGTAGCCATGGTGTCGCTTAGCGATAGCATTACCTGGCCCGACCTCGAACAGAGAGCAAGCATTATGGTTCCCGTAGCGAGAACTGTCGAGCAGGACGGGCGTGTAAAAAATCAATTTCCTTTGGTTCCCAAACTGGTGACAGGCGAAAATTGAATTCTGTCGGTCATGAATCTTCAATTAAAAAGAGTAACTCAAAAGTGTATTACTCTGTGACTCCTCTCAGTCCGTCACAAAAGGAGATTAGCTTCAGTAATGACTTGGTCTCAAGCGGAAAAGAAATATCCAACGGTAAAAGAAAAAAAAAAAAAGAGAAAAGTAATAAAATAGAGTTCCACAGTGGAGCTCAGAGATTGTTCATTGGCCTGTCAGTCATAATTCCCTGAAATCTTCATTGCCAGTAAATGTATAGATGTGCATGTGTATGTGGGCATATATGTGTATATATATGTATACATACATACATGTGTGTGTGTATCTGTGTGTGTGTGTGTGTGTGTGTATCTGTGTGTGTGTGTGTGTGTGTGTGTGGGTATACACAAGATGACTTTAAGGGGGAGGTTTTGAGGTTGCACGGTTATGAAGACAGGGAGTGAGGCTCTTCTTTATTAACACACAGGTGTCGTTGTGGTCATAAGGTTAGGACAAAAAAAAAGGTTAATAAGCCGAACACGTGATGTTGACACGGAGACTCTGCTGGCGTAAACACTGCACTCATCCATGCACCTCCACGACACTTAACATGCTGCAGATGGATTTGCATGATGGCCAACACACTTATGCATGTGCACATATGTCTTTGTCATATAAATGGAAATAAGCATATACTTTTTCTAATGCTGGCTAATTAAGCCCGGCATATTGTGCTCATAAACAATACGTCAGACTGCACTTGAAGATCTAAATGTGGAAGTGGAATGTGTTTTTAATGAATGCATAAAGATGATATGATTAGTTATTAAAGAAATGTGGAAAGCAAATTTAAAAATGATATACACAGAGAGGAGAGAGTATTATAGCCTCCTCCCGAGATGAAAATGTAAATGAAATGAGAGTGTGGATGGAGAGATGGGGGGGAGAGAGAAAGGAAAGCTTGTCAAAAAGCAGCGTGTTTTTTTTTCCTCTCTGACTGTCAGATCTCTCTACTTGACCTTTGACTCTCTCCCACAGGGGGTCTAACGCCCTCGTGCCGCTGTGATACGGAGATGATTAATTCGAATGTATCGATGACAAGTCTCCACAGACAAGATAACTTATTCCGTCAGGTAACACAGAAAAAAAAAGAGAGAACGAAAGAGAGAGAGAGAGAGAGTGTGAGAGAGACAGCAAGAGAGATGGAGCGTAACGAGAGGGAGTGTGACAGAGAAAGAGAGAGTGAGAGAGAGAGAGAGAGAGAGAGAGAGAGAGAGAGAGAGAAGATTAATCAGCGTTTACAGATGACTGGTCTCAGATCTGTTATTCTGTCAGATAATAAGGCAAAGGACAGACACGCAGAGAGAGAGAGAGACAGAGAGAGAGAGAGAGCGCGCGCGAGCAAGAAGGAGAGACAGCTTACAGAGAGGGAAAGAGAGAGAGTAATCTGCTACTCAGAAGCACTAGCGGGTATCAACAGTTTGACTGGTGGAGAGTTGGACTGGACTGATCAGTTACGGCCTGTGATGTAAAGCTTGGTAATCATAGATTTCACACAGCATATGAATCTGCAATGTCAAATTATGGGAAAAGATATGAAATATTTTTGTTTAGAATAATCCTGACAGTATATTTGTCATGACACGTTAATGTATTAGTTGCGTGACACATCGCTAACAGACCTACATGGAAAGTTACCGTTATGATTCCTAAAGAAAAATGGAATAAAAAAAATAATAATAGAGGAAAATGACGTTTGCAAAATTATGTTGAAACTGACAAGGAAAACTGAGTAATAGGAGAATCAGTGGCCTCTTACATACAGAGGGGGAGCTTGCAAATCCTATCAAATACTGACGTTTTCCCACCAAAATGTATCAAAATGTCAACATGTGTTCACACGTCAAATTTTGACACCTGTGTCATGAGGCCTGGTAAGAATCTATGACGGGGTAAAGATGTCATCTTATGTCAACAGGAAGTGCCAAAATAATTGAATGTAATGGATGCGGTGAGTACACATCATCGCTGTGATGACGAAGACCTCGGATGACGAAGATGATAATGAAGGAAATGGATTTTCGCACACGGCCGCGCTTGCACACACACACACACACACACACACGCACAGACGCACATCTGAGAATATCTAATAACACTCTTGACCTTGCATCTCCCTCCATGTGTTTGAACAGACGAGCCCCAAAGAAACACGCTAAATGTTACCATTAGCATTTTGGCATTTTGAGTGTGTGCATCTACATGAGGGGAGGTATTGGATTGTAAGTATGCGTGTATGTGTGTGTGTGTGTGTGTGTGTGTGTGTGTGTGTGTGTGTGTCTGTCCACACTTGTGTGTGTATGTGTACGTGTGTGTGTGTGTGTGTGTGTGTGTGTGTGTGTGTGTGTGTGTGTGTGTGTGTGTGTTTGAGTGAAAAAAAAGTATTTTTCCCCATTGACTTAAAAACAGAACTTTAAGAATCACTTCTGGTTATGGAGTGATGGGAGTTCACACACACACAAAGATAGAAAGGGCTTGAGAGAGAGAGAGAGAGGGAGAGAGAAAGCGCAGTCTATAGCTCTAGCGAAAGCAAGCTCAGCACACTACACTTCAAACCTTGTTTTCCACTGATCCCCGTTAAAAATGAAAAGCTCACGGTTTCATCGCCACAAAAAAAAAATCCATCAAATCTCTCGTGAGAGAGAGTATTACAGTGAGCACTGATGGGAATGGCAGATTACCACAGTCCCCACTCAGCAATAAACATCATCAAACACACACGCTATCAGGCCCTCAGGAGAGCAATGGGAGTGATTGAGAAGGAAAGAGAGAGAGAGAGAGAGAGAGAGAGATGGGGGAGAAACCTAGCCAGAGGAGAGAAGGACCGGTGGAACATTCTCAAAAAACTGATAGATTGATGTCATCATTTTCTCTCTCACCCCCCCCCCCCTCCCCCATTCCTGGCATCAGTCCTGGACGTTCTATATCTGTTGTAGCCATAAGGCAGTGATAGTGAGAATGAATGAATGAATGAATGAATGAATGAATGCCACCCCAAGCACAGTTGGACAGTCGGCAAACAAATCACGGTCCGCCATGGAAAACTACATCAGCTCATTATCTACGTCAACCCCACCTCAGAGTTGCCCCCAGCATGCATGCATCATTAGTCACACATAAAAGTACCAATGTTAGAAATTCAGTTCAATTCAATTCATACTTCATAGCACATTTCCATCACCAGCTATGCGTCAGAGTGCAGTATATGCACTTTTTTTGCGGTTTCCCGTATTTTTCAGTTCTCTATTACCTGAATTATGAGTTTCGTAATGAAATGTCCAAACGGATAATGTTTTGAGAAACCACCCACACACACTCATCAGCGCTTTTTAGACATGTACATTATGGAATTGACCCTTGACTCTCTCTCTCTCTATCTGTGTGCGTGCGTGTGTGCGCGCGCATGTGTGTATGTGTGTGTGTGTGTGTGCGTGCGTGCGTGTGTGTGTGTGTGTGCGCGTGTGTGTGCATGTGTGTGTGCGTGCGTGTGTGCGTGCATGCGTGTGCGTGCGCGCGTGTGTGTGTGGGCGGATCAGTGGAGTGCTAGTTGGGTAGGTCAAGTAGGACATTGTCCCTGTTACACAAATCGTACCGCGTCGGAGAATCCTGATCCATGTTCCTCTAGACTCAACAAACCAGGATCAAACTTGTCCTCTGAAGCGCCTTTAGCTTTTCTGCTAACACATTCACAGGAGTCTCCCACCTTAAAAACACAGTTAGGATAACTAAGTAGTCATGAAGAATCAGTGTGTAATATCACTGCTGTTTTGGGTTCTGTTCTACATTCAGTGTTAGTTGAAGCTAGGATTAGTTTATGTTTATGTTGGTTGATTAGCTGAGCACAGTGAGATGTATCTGCATAGCAATCTGACAATTATGACATCACAGCATCAACGGAACCATAATGGAACGTGTCATAATTCTCGGTTTAAATGTGTTCTGTTGTTTTAGTTACACGCTGCGATGTCTCAGTCTTCTAATCTGTAGGCATCCAGTGTTTTTTCTTGCTTTCACACATGGTATACAAATGCTAATGGAAAAGTCTAAGTAAATGAAATCTGAAGGAAAAAAAAGTCTATGTAAATTAGCCAGCGGCATGCATGGATTCACAGTTTTCCAGTCCTTTTTTTTTTTTTATCATATGTCTTTGTCTTTTTTTAACTTAGCTGGCTGCGTTTGTCTTCCTTGACTTCAGGGAACCAGTTTGAGCCAGCCAATATGTTTCTCAGTCATTGTCTCTGCTGTGTGTGTGTGTGTGTGTGTGTGTGTGTGTGTGTGTGTGAGCGTGTCTTCGTGAGAATGCACCTTTGTATTTGTGTGTGTGTGTGCGTGCGCATATGCGTGAGCGCGTGTGTCTGCTTCTCTCTGTCCAAAAGTATTTTATCTGCCAGCTGTCGAGATAGTGACAGCCAAACCCAAATTCTTTGAAGTGTGAAGCTCTCAGAGTTCCGCATGTGTTCAATTACGTGAGCACCACTTTTTCTGCCTCACAAGCTGTCTCAAAAGTCGACGTTGATCATCTGACGGCACCGGAGCGAAGTGCAGCGCGGCTTTTTAATCAGACAGAAAATCTAGAGGAATACACAATTAAAATGAGACTTGTTTGTTGTTCAGTGCAGATAAATATGTTGGATATCACAGCAAACGTTACACATACATACACAGACACACACACACACATAAACACACACTCTCACACGCATGCGCTATCTTTCATAACGAGCCGCACTGTTTGTTTGAAAACTCTTGCGCTTGAACGTGCGAATGATGAGCGTATTACCAAACGGGCGAGCAATCTGTCATCGCAAACATCGTCCTCAGCCATCGCCGGGAGACGAAAAAGACAACCAGTGATTAGGGAGGGATCCAGCTGAAAGACAGGAGATTATTGGGCATGGCTATGGCTAAACACAAAGTCTATGATTTATTCATAGGGACCATACACAGACACAGTAATGTATAGAAAAACAGACTTGAATGTATTTAGGCACAGGTATTCTTATGTATGCAGTGAGGCAGGGAGAGAGAATGAACAATGCCCAAATGGACAAACATTCACGCACGCTCACACACACACACACATTTTTTTTTTTTGAACCCTAGAATAATGTCGATGTTTGCGATAACGAGATTACGGATGCAGCCGTTCTCCACACACCTCATCAGTTACTAATCTCTAACCAACCATAGCCTAGAGTCACTTACACACACACACACGCACGCACGCACACACACACACACACACACACACACGCACGCACGCACACACACACACACACAGGCACGCACATATGTACACACATAAATAATCTTGCAAACATAAACACAACTGTTTAGTAAAAAATCCTCAAAATCTGATAAATAATCCAAATCAGAAAAAAAAGAGAAAAAATTTGCTTCAGGAGCCTTACCTCGCTGTGTCAGGTTTTTCTGGGGGGGGTTTTGGGCAGGCAAGCTGTCAGACAACCCTCAACACTCCCTCATTGTATATGACAGTTCCTCATTTACACTGAGAGGGAGTAAACCAGACACTAGAGACTAAGTAATCACATATTAAATAACGGAGTAAATAACATGTGATTATACCTGTTTGCGGTTCACTCGGCCGTAACTTGTTTATTTAGACCAAAACATTATCCTCTGTACTGTGCTGTATCAGTATTACCACATAAAATGAACATTTCACAGCAGTTATAAAATGGAATGACTGGATTCTCTGTTGTAAGTTGCTTCATAACTGCACGACAGAAATGCTACCATCTCTGGGCGTCCTTAAAAATCGGACCCTGTCTGACCCATGCGTAGTTTAAGCCACTCTATTCAGAGCATCTGTTATTCAAATA
>NC_044510.1:7765316-7805316 GCF_902362185.1 Chanos chanos
GACTTCAGAGGGAGAGAAAAAAATATTTCGAGGTGAGAGGTGGAGACGGTGGAGAGGGGGGGGGGGGTACAGATTTAATGGAACTGTCAGCGGAAAAATTGACCTTCAGCTCTGACCCCATAACAACCCCCTCTTCCCCCCCCCCCCCCCCCCCAACCAAATGCGTCTCTGATTCACCGAGTACAAAGCATAAAATTAAACCAAACAAAAAAAAAATCTCCCTCAAAAAACAGTAAATAAAACATCAAAAACAAACGCAACTTGGAATTTTGAGGCATCCAACAATCAAGACATGCAAAAGAAATTCTTTGATAAGGAAGTACGAATATAGATTTTTAAAAAAAAAACAAAACACACACACAGTTGTTCTGTTCTTTGGAGACCCAGCCATGTTACCCGGTTCCTTGAGCGATATGTTGTAACAGAAACATTTTGGATTGACTCTGTGAACGTAATCCATGCAATGTGACAACTTTCTGTCAGATTTCCGCAAGCCCCTTGGATAATTTTTTGTTCTTTAACCATGTCATGGCTGTTGAGTGTCAAGTTGACACAAAAAAAAAATGAATTAAATGCTTTCCTGTCAATTTCAGACAGAAATGGTTCACGCTAAGACAAAGCTTCATTGTTTTTGCTTGTTACTAATATGTAGCAATTTGTTATATGGTTATAAATGTGTTATTAATACTGAGTAATTAATTTGTGCATCTTAATTTTATAGAAATTACCCAAAGCATGAAGGAAATACGGAGATGGGTTACGGGGGGGGGGGGGTGTATGTGTGTGTGTGTGTGCGTATGTGTGTGTGTTTGTGCGTGCATGCGTGTGTGTGTGTGTGTAGGTGTTTGTGTGTGTGTGTGTTTGCGTTACAGTTGTGTAGTATCTCTCTGTGTCATTTCCCCTCAGGTTTCTTTTGATTTGGAAAAAAAAAAAGGTACTAAATTAATCTTTGTTCTTTCTCCTGTGCTGCTCCTCTCAGAAATAATGAATAAAAACCCTTCAGTCATACGGGAAAAGTAAACAGGTCTGCACTGGCTCCTAGTTTATTTAAACAAGCTTTTCTTTTTTTTTTTTTTTTTTCAGATACCTTCTCCCTGAATTCATTCTCTCACTCCCCCATCCCCCTCTCTCAATTCTCAAATCACTCCATCCTTCGTCTACCTGCATCTTCCTTCACTCTTCATTTTCCACTCCCTCTCTCCACTCTCCCTCTCTCTCTCTCTCTCCACTCTCCCTCTCTCTCTTCCTCTCTCTCTCTCTCTCTCTCTCCCTCTCTCCACTCTCCCTCTCTCTCTCTCTCTCTCTCTCTCTCTTTCTCTCTCTCCATGCTCTCTCTGACTGAGCTGTATTGATGTGCTGGGGGGCTCAACAGCATCATGTGACCACACGTCTGAGACCCTTAGCAGGTACTCACCCCATGGCATGACTCAGTGTGTGTGTATGCGTGTACAACATCTGTGTGTGTGTGTGTGTGTGTGTGTGTGTGTGTGTAAGTTTGTGCGCATGCCCGTTTGTGTGTGTTTATGTGTTTGTGTGTGTAGGTGCGCGTGTGTGCATTTGTATGTGTGTGTGCATCTGTGTGTGTGTGTGTGTGTGTTGGTGTGTCTGTCTGCGTTTGTGTTGGTCTGTATGTGTGTGTGCGTGCGTGCGTGTGTTTGTGTGCGTGTGTGCGTGTGCATGCTTGCGTGCATGTCTGCGTGTGTGTCATCATACAGGATGTCCACAGGCTCCTTGTCAACATCCATCAGCCAAGAGTAGCCTCATGACTCAGCATCACAAGACAGGAAAGCCGGAGAGAGTACGAGAGCCAAAGAAAGAAAGAAGAGAAAAGAAAGGGGCGGGGAAAAGAGGAAGGGGGGGGTGGGTGGGGGGGGGGGGCACCTTCGCTTAATTGGATTTAATATTGGAAAGAGTGTCCTGAATGTGTATGAGTTGTGCCCGCTAGAGCGAACTGTGCCTGCGTTTAATGAGTGTGTGCGTGTGTGTGTGTGTGTGTGTGTATAAGTCCCCACAGCGTTATGACCAAACGGGCGTGACCAAAACGAAGGCCGTCTGCGTCACGCCAGCTTGGGGGTATGACATGTTTGAAACTGCAGACTCAACCTGTCAGTCATCTCACTGCCTTGCATCAGTGTGCTCTGTTCGACGCCCCAGAGAAACCTAAAAGGAAAGGTTCCCAGGATAGGCGAACGATAAAACCGTGAGGAGCGGGAGAAACAGGCAAAAAGACAGAAGGAGGGAGGACCTGGTTAACGCGTCATTACTTTTCGTTACCCGTTTTTCGCTTCTTTTTAAAAGGCACTATGTTGCATATAATTGTTAGGAAAATACACAATACATCATCAAACTGCATAGGAGAGATTATAAACCCATTAGAGAACTCCCCGTTCATTTAAACTGCACATTTCACGATGGAACACTAAATAACTAATGGACTAGAACACAAGATTTCTACGCTGACAAGTTGGTGGAGTGTATCAGCACAATAATGAGAGGTTATGGAAATTTAAATGGAGATCCTCACAGTAACTGTGACAGTAAATGTTTTCTTTTCTTTCTCTTTTCTTTTCTTTTTTTTATCTTTTGTCCTCCCGTGACTGTTTTTCTCTGAATATTCAGTATGGTCGTGATAGCGTATGCTGGCTGTCGTGTGCGGTTAAACTGAACAGACATTACCCGAATCACCGATAATGAGCCAAACACGATATGCCTGGCCTAGGATTCATCTAATAAACCTTCAAGGGTCTCCCCTCTCTCTCTCTCTCTCCATCTCTCTCTCTCTCTCTCCCTCTCACTCACACACACACACACAACCACACACACACACATTTTCTCTCTCTGCAATCAATCAATACAGACAGACACTCAAACAAGTAACAAGTAAGGCAATTATGTTTGTGGGTGTGCAAGGCATATATAGCCGTGTGTGTGTGTGAGTGTGTGTGTGGAGGGAGAGAGAGAGAGTGAGAGAGAGAGAGAGAGAGAGAGAGAGAGTGTGAATTGTGTAGAGGGAGAATATGTAACCCAGTCACGTCATGACGTTATGGAATTCAGGATAACTCCAAACTCCTCCGTTGCCGAGACGAACTCAAACCCACCACTGTTGAGACAGAGAGGATAGCTGCGGTTCTAACCAGGCTTCCCTGCTGTTGGTTTAATTAACGAGAGTGCCGTGTTTGTCGGACTAACCTATGCTGAAGCACGTCACACAGCGTGAAGCTCTGAGACCAGACACAATCGAAGCGCTTTTAAAGGATTTCCGCCAGTTTTTCTGTCTCCCCCAGCGCGCACCCCTGTAGCCAACCTAATTTCCCAAACTTTCATCATCCCGAATGAGAATTAATTTATGCTTCTACTCCTCCGAGTTGCCATAAGAGGAAGTTGTCGACGGCAAGGGGCTGTTGTCACTGAAAACACAGGAAACTACTTTCAAAAAAAGAGCTGAAAATAGATAAACAAACAAATAAAAACAAGACGAAAGGCCACGCCTCATGGCATTCTAAATAGACAGCCCTTGTGAAGACGGATGCTAATTGCGCTCGCTACCGTTTTCGTCAGAAGTCAACAACACTTGACAGGCACAAGACACGCGAAAGCTTTGTATCTTCGCTCTGGAGCGGGGAATTGCAGCGCCTGTGGAACTCGTTAACAGAAAAAAAAAAAAGAAAAAAGAGGCAGATCAGCTTCCAGCTTTGAGAGGAGAGAGAGAGAGAGAGAGAGAGAGAGAGAGAGAGAAAGAGAGAGAGAGAGAGAGAGAGAGAGAGAAAGAGAGAGATAGAGAGAGAAAGAGAGAGATAGAGAGAGGAGAGAGAGAGAGAGAGGAGAGAGAGAGAGAGAGAGAGAGAGAGAGAGGATGCATAACTTATTGGGATTCTGCTGCCTGAATCCGTGCACAGCTGGTGGTTATTTGCATAAACACTGCCACCCTGATTTCAGAGAGAAAAAAAAGGAACATTGCACACACACATGTACACACACACACGCACACACACAGAGCGAGAGAGAGAGAGAGAGAGAGAGACTCTGGAAGGTTTAGTAGAATTAAATGATACATTGAAATCAGAAACAGGTACTGACAGATTTACTCCACATAAATGGTGAACTTTGTGAGGACATCGTCAAAAAAAAAAAAGAAAGAAAGAAAAAAAGAAAGAAAGAAAAGAAAAGAAAACAGAAAAACAAAGCTAGTTGTTCAGGGCTGCTATTTGCCAGTTTGTAGGTGAGATCGTTAAAAATGTGTACTACACACCCACACACACATAAACACAAACACACTCAAGTGAAGAAATACACTTTTAATCATACACAAAATATGCATACATGCACATTTGGTAAAAACGACCATGGATATATAGTGTAGAAAATATGGTTTTTCTTTCACATTTTTAAAATGTGTGTGTGTGCGTGTGTAATATATTAACTTTGAATAACGGGCTGCATGTCCTTTGTCTTGTGAATTTGTGAGGGAAATGGCCTCTGGTGTTAGTCTCTTCACAGTATTAAATGACACTGCGATGTGTAGTTCTGTGCTGTGGGCTGTTCTGTGGTTGATTCGCTGGATGTGGTGAAATAAACACATCAGTGCATGAGTGGGCTCCAGCCTTGCCCAGGGCTACCCAGAATACCTCTCTCTCCAGCTGGTGGGGATATCCCTGCCATTTGGCATCGGACTAGAACCATGCTTCGGCAAACAAGAGTAAGCTAATGACAACTCATGCATCTACAAACACACACATAGCCATGCGCACACGCACACGCACTTACATGCACACCCCCAAACACACACACACACACACACACACACACACACACATGCATCCACACCCAAACACACACCCACATACACACACACACACACACGCATGCAGCCTCCACTTAAAACAAGGCCCTCCTCTGCCTCCCAGCACTTTCTGTAAAAAAAAAAAAAAAAAATTACGGCAAATCTTTCATTGCCTTGTGCAGAATTTCCACCCTGTAACATCATCTCCCACAGGCATTGCCCCCCCCCCCACCCCACACACACACACACACACACACACACACACACACACACACACACACACACACACACACTGCCTTTCTTACCCATGGAGTTCTTCAGCTCTTTCATGTCAGCGCTCTAACCCCCCTGCTACGCTGGAGGCAACGTACCTGAACTTAAGAGGGAGGTAAATGAACGTTGTCAAAAGTAAAGTTAGCCCCAGCTCTTCCTCGCGTAAAGCAAAGGTAACTAGCATGTTTACAAGAAACTTAAAAGAAAAGAAAGTTGTGTGGTTGCAGGCTACACAAATACAAACTGTAGGTGGGATGGTAAGTTCAGTGGCTAACTACTAACTACTACAGCTATGTGTGTTGCAACTGAAAAACACAGCATGGCTGTCTCATGGTATCTGAAGAACTACCTGTAGTTACTAGATTGCATTTCTGTAGTCATGGAAACCTAGGCCAGTCATAGTTATCATTTACTGACTGGGCATATGCCGTAAAAGGCCAGGTTAACTATAACAAATGACGCTAACATTTATCGTTCAGGCAGTGACGCTAATCGCAACCGCGCACAAAGTCTCATTTCTTTTGTCTCTTCTGTTTAAAGATGGCTCCTTCGCTTTCACTGTTACACATTTGCTTAATTTATTTCATGTAACTTTACATTGCAATAAATGACTTTGTAGACTGGTGTTAGAAAAGGTCACACGAAGCTTACAGACGTGCTAATTGCTCTGTTAAACAACCCAGCACTCACTAGACTCTCACACCCTCCTCCTGTTTGGTTTCTCTGGCCAGAATGCATCCTATCACTCCTGGAAATGCACTCGCAAATTTACTGTCGTTCTGCTGCAAACACTAACAAAGATATTTCTCTTCTTTCTTTCTTTCTTTCTTTTTTTTTTTTTGCTCCGAACATCAAGGGAATGAAGCGTCCTTATGGCACGGCATGCTGGGAGACCAGAATAGTTTCGTTTTCATCGTTTATTGAGGGAAAAGATCCTAAGAGAATCCCATCTTTGTTGGAAAACATCAATAGCTCCTATTCTGAGATACAGCAGGCACTGAATCCCTAATCTTCCCACAAAAACCGAATCCAAATTTTCCACATCACTCCAGTATTCTTCAGCCAACCGGTATGGTGTCAGTCTTTCATGTCCATGAGCGTGTGTATGTGTGTGTGTGTGTGTGTGTGTGTGTGTGAGTTTGCACGTGTAGGTGGAGAAAACGTTGGTATTGTGGTCACATACGTGTGGTTGGCTGAGCGAGAGCTGGATTTGATTTCTTGTGGGGAATTACGCAGATTATTTAAACTCGTTTAATCTATCGAATATCCTTTTATGCAACTGATTGTCATTAGGTATTCTCGCAATGTTCAAGCAAGTTCCCCTCTGTGAACCTGAAGCTGATATTGTTTGAGGAGTCATTATTTGTGAGGGCGAGAGAGGGAATGAGAGAGAGAGAGAGAGAGAGAGAGAGAGAGGCACAACTGTACTGGGAGGAAGAGTCTTAATATTAGGAACAGCATTCCTTGGTGTCCTCACTGCCTACACTCTTCCTGTCTGTCTATGCTCATTTTTTACTCCCTCCTTCCACATCATCTCTCTCTCTCTCTCTCTCTCTCTATCCGTCTCCCTCTCGCTCTCCTTCTCTCTATCTCTCTTTTGCTCTCTCAGTTGTGATGTTAAAAGATGCTCCATTTCCTGTGACATCTCCCCCTTGTTCCACCTACTCTCTTCACCCCTCTAGAAAATCCCTTTCTTTTTTTTTTTTTTTTCTGTTCCCATCTCTCTATGGTGTTTTGACACGATGCACCATTGCCTTCAAATCCTGCCCCCCTAGACAGCTATCATCCCACTCATTCTCTGACTTTCTCCTTCTCTTCCTGTCCCTCCCCCTCCACCTTCCCCTTGTCCACCCCCCCCCCCCCCCACCCCTTACCTCTGCACTGTCTTTCTCTCGTTCTCCGTCCTTTGGGTCCTGTCCCCATCAGTGTCACCACTCTACAGACTGTCCCATGAGTCACACGGACTCCAGCTGAGCTGGAGAGAAGGGTCTAGTGAGAGAGAGAGAGAAAGAGAGAGAGGGGGAGAGAGAGAGAGAGAGAGAGAGAGAGAGAGAGAGAGAGAGAGAAGAAGAGTGGTGAGTTAGCTTGCATTATGTGACAGTGCTGTTTAATACTGTAAAAAGGGTACAAGAGGAAAATTTCCCTCCTTTTTTTTTACTCAGAAACGTGAAACACAAACTTGAGTTTTAGCTCACTGTGTGACCACAGCATGTCCAGAGAATCACATCTGAGGGTTTATACGAAATGCATGTACACACATGCACACACACACACATATGTACACATGCTCACACATATGCACACACACACACACACACACACACACCCCAAAGGGCTTTATAGCACCTGTGTCCTCTGTCTGAGCAATGAGATGGAAACTAAACCTCTCCACAAACACTGTTGGCTTGTCATGCCGGAAAAACAGCGTTCCAGGAATACAGAGGATGCGGAAGAGAGGACCAGGCAAAATCTGCACCTCATTATAATAACACACACACACACACACACACACACACAAACACACGCACACGCACACAGACATGCACACGCACACACACACACACGCGCGCGTGCACACGCACACGTATATGGACTGTTTATCCCCTGAAAGCACATCTTCTCACAACCCTCCTTTTTCAATTGGACCATCAGGCATTTAAGACAAAAGTTGCCCCCTCTAGTGGATGAGGTGTGAATTGTTAAAGCATTCCGTTAAGGGTGCGAGAATTCCGTCCGGCTCTGCTGTTTCTCTGTTTTAATCTCTCAGTTAAAGCCCGGTTTCTAACTTTGAAACAGCCATGAGTATTCTTCTGACCATTAGAAACCAGTTTGGCAGGTTGGCTTATAACCTGAAATATCTGTTGTCTGTTGTAGGCAATCTCAGCACTCAGTGTCTTGGTTCTATGGCAATTACTAACAAGGTAAAATAGGAACAACTTTGTTTTTGTTGTTGTTGTTGTTTTTATTTTATAGAAAAAATAAAATGTTAGCAACAACACAATGAGAACATGAGCAAGTGTTCAGTGAGAGTCTCCATTTAAAATTCCACCCAAGGTGAGTTATAATCACCCTGTTGTTTTTGTTTATGTGTCAGCTTGTTCATTGGAGGACTTTAGAAGTCATTTAAACAAGTGAACTATTCCCTCTGTAAGTTTATTCAGCTGAAGTTCATTCCCCTCAGCTCTAAAGAGACTATTCAATCACTCTCTCTCTCTCTCTCTCTGTCTCTCTCTCTCTCTCTCTCTCACACACACACACACACACACACACACACATACACACACACACTCAGTGTGAAAGTCACACAGTTCTGTCTTTCACATTCAAATCATTTATCAAACATTATATGCTATCAGATGATGGCTGACTCGGACGTCAATGAGAGATACTGATCGTGCTCTGATGTCTGTGCATGCCAATTAAGTCTGACAACAAAATATGACAAGCGCTCACTGTAAACACAAACCCAAACTAATTCCCCCAATCTCTCTACAACAACATACCACCTTTCATGCTCAACACACTTTCATTTGCTTTTGTAAACGCAGCGTGGTCTCAAACAGAGTTTCGCGTTATTATCTTTTTTTTCGGTTGTTTGTATTATATATCCAATTCGGTTTTATCTTTTAACATTAAGGCGAATCATTGCGTTCGGGCTTGAAGCAGGCATACGTTTACGCCCGTTGACGAGAAGACGTCTCGGCGCTCAGCGCGAGGAGAGAGATGATGCCCGTGGCGGAGAGAAATCAGGACAGAGGATGAGACGGCTTGGGCGCCGTTTCTGACCTCATCCTCTAATTGACCTCATTGTCATTCAAGGAACAATGAGCGTATTCTTTGTCATACAAAAAAAAAAGATGAATAAAAAGAGAACAGCCTCCAGACACAAAGAGCACTGAGAGAGAGAGAGACAGAAATATAGTCTGAAACGTTTTTTTGTCTGGTCTTTTGCTCAAAAAATTAGTATGAAATAGATTTTTTTTTTTTTTTTGGATAGCATAGCCCCTCCAGTCTAATTTCCCTCACAAATTTAGAGCGAGAATGAGGTCTAAGGAGATGTCTCCCTTTTGATGAATAATTGAACAGGACTGACAAATATTCCCTCAAAAAAATATGCCCTAAATAAACAAAGTCCTCACACACGTCTGCGGTTTTGGTTTGGGTTTTTTTTCGAAGGCGCACTGTTTTCTCAGGCCATTGGCTTCCATTCAGTCTAGCAGCTTTACTGCAAAATACTCCTTCAAAATTACTTTGTCTCTCAATTAATCCCTTTTCTGGTCCTTGCCTTGTCTCCCGTTGTTTCTTTTCATAGTGCCGTGCCTTCCACCTGATTTAGAGATGGAAGTCCCCCACAGTCTGTTTCATGACACATAAAAACGATCCCGCCAGAAAGAACATTATGCTGACAGAGAGAAAAAGTAAGGGTGTTGCAATAAGACTGCTGGCAGAATATCTCTCCTTAAGTATAATGTTAAATGTTAAAACAGACATTTGGACTCATTCATGAGGATGCATACACAATGTACGAAAGTATTTGTAAAGAGAAACCCTGCGAAAACAATTTAAACCATAGCCCGTAAGGTTTGTGAATATATATATGTGTGTGTGTGTGTGTGTGTGTAGTTTAGATATACTCATATGTTTCCACATCAGTGTCACATCCATGAGATTTCAACTGTCTTTAAATGAAGGAATAACTGAGTCATCAAACACACACACACAGACTGTATTCACTAATGTTACAGTCATTCCTGTAAAGTTGTAAAATAAGGCAGACAAAAAAAAGAGAGAGAGAGAGAAAGAAAAAAAAGCAGGTTCATGCTCCTTTAAGTTCCCAAGAGGTTTTAACTCCTTTCCAGGAATTTGTTAGACGGCTACCGAAATATGACAGATCCCTGAAATATTCCAGGGAATTTGATTGCATCTTGTTGCGGGAAAGTGCATGCATTTGTTTTACAGATCTTAAAGTCCCACTTCGCTGTCAATCTTTCTCACTCATAGGCATCAGCAAGTCTCTCTTGACTTTTTCCTCAGTCTACATTCTCTTCTTCTTGACATTTTGAGAGGGAAAGAAGAGAGAATACAAAAATAGACGGATCCAAGAAGGCAGACTCCGCAGATCTGAACTCAGCCGTCGTGAGTTTGTCATAGTCTCATCAGGGAGATCAGAGAACAGCCATGCTTACAAGTACAGGGAGAAGGGGCAGGTGGGAGGTGCTGTTTTTCTACTTTGGGAGTACTGCTGCTAATTGTCACGACGACAAAAGTTTGATAAACTGCAAAAGTAAACTTGAGTTCAAGAGAATATGCGTGAGGGGGGGGGTAATTAAAAGGGGTATATTTCTGCACTTCTGACTGGAGCCTTCCATGATTGTTCCCACACAAGGGTTGAACAGTAATTCAGATGAATGAAGGCAAAGCATGAGATGCTGGTACACTGAGGAAAAAAAAATATATTTTGATTGCTTTACAATAATTCTTTTGCATCTACTTTCACTGTAAGTAATTCCAACCAAGAGTCTCCGGCATCTTAACGTCACAACACTGTGCTGTCTCATTTTCAGCATACTGCAGTCCGTTTTTTTAGGCACATTAAAACTGTCACCCATAATGGAATTATAATGGGAGTCAGGTTCTTTCATAAAAATCCAGAAGGCGGCATTCTGCCATTGAGTATAAAGTATTACAACCCCAAGCCTTAAACAGTCTTTAGATCAAGGAAAGCGACACGAATGAATTTTCAGTATTGTACTGGATGTGTTTGAATGCATTTGTCCATGTTTGAACGTGTGTGAGGAAGAGAACATTGAGGAAGCAGAACACTGAGATCCATTTGATCCTCAGACACATGTTTTTCTCCTCAGTGGTTAGCAAAGCTGTGAGATATTCATAAGTTAAGAGCCGAGGAGTGGTTCAATCTAGTGTTAAAAAAAAAAACATTGGGTAAATGGAATAATGTGGGTAGGCCACGAACTGAGGCAAAAGTCATGACTAGTGTTTACAACAGCTTTGCACTTCTTTTACTGAATGACAACAGCAAATGAACTAATCACTGAACAAGCAAAGGCTTGGTACTCTGAAGAAAGAAAGAAAGAAAGAAAGAAAACATGTCAAACTCTTGTTCAAAATATTCCTCCTGTGATCAATAGCGCTCTGGAAGCCTTCCAAAGTACTTCCAACGCAAAACTCATTGCATTGCAAAAAACATCATTTGCTTATTAGCTGTCTCATTAGCCTAGCTGTGGTTTAACCGCAGGCTAAAGCGGGTGCAGCTGAACTGGTCTTTGAGAATTTAACACACAGGTGCAAGGTAGGTTAAATGTGACCGCGGTGTCGAGTCAAGCTCTAGTTTAGCTAAACTGCATATACTATCAGTTTACATAAGATCTGCCCAAAACAAAATGTCACTAAAAATTAGGACATATTTTTATTATTTATAGACTGCCTCATTGTCCTTTCATCTTATGTATAAACAAATATGTTTATATTACGTGATATTTACTAATTATAATATAAATCAACATTGCATTTTCAAAAAATTGTGAGATTTTCTAGTGCAAAAAAAACCACAAAATGGAACGTAACATTCTGTCCTCTCTTCCATGAACTTGTGTCATTCTTAGACATGTCTGATAAAAACAAGTTGTCAACTAAAATTCGGTCCAAAGCTTTCTTAGGTAAAAGAAATTGTTTTGGGTGATTAATTGAATTCACCATGTAAGGCTCAGCTGCCTACTAAAATCAACCAGGAGTCACAAATTCAGCTAATCACAGCAAGAATTCAAAACTTCAACGATTAGCATAAAATGCAGACCTACCAACATTTACACACTGTGTGTGTAAATTTTAAAACCAAAGCTACCATTTTACACACACAAAAAAAAACCCCACAAAACAGCAGATTGGTCTTTGTTTTGGGTTTTTTTGGTTAGCTGATAAAACGGCAAAAGAACCAATCAAAATTGAACCCGGCCTGATTGACAATTGCACACCTCTTCTGAACTCATCACTTCAATACCCTCTGCCATTAGAGTCTTGAGCAGTGTCTGAACCCTGTGGTTACAAACATGCTCGTTGGTGTGTTGTAATAAATGGGACTGGGGTTAGAACAGGAGAGACAATGATGTCCAGCACAAATCCCTGGCATTCCTCTTCACTCTGTCTCCATCTCTTTCATATTTTCCTCGCTAGTCATCACTAGTTTCTCCCCCCCCCCCCCCCCCCCCCCCCCAGTGCACTTGAACATTGCACATCAACACAAGAGTTAAGCACAACTGGTTATTTAAGTAAAAAACACTGCAGGTGTAGTCATTTATCTACAACTTACTGTCATGCTTTTTGTAGCACACACTACCATGACTCAGTCTTTATTCTTCAGGACTGGCAAGCCTGAAACAGTACCTGAAAGACACCATGCTCCTACACAAAAAGATCATGGGACAAGATTCTTAAGTACATTGGTAGATTGAACAAACCAAGAGGTATCTAAACTGGTTTTAGATGTCAAAACATCTGTAGTCTTAACCCTGAGAAACTGACCTTTAGCAGTAAGTCACATTTATGCAACACAGAAAAATGGACTTGCCACATGAACTTGCTTTAGTATAGCTTCATTTTAAGCCCCCCCCCCCCCAGCTGAGCAAATAAGGCTATTGCAAGTCAATCTTAAACTGTTCCACCATCTCACTGGACACAAATTTGAAGCACAATATCGTTCCCATAGTGGGGAAAATTCCCAGGAAGCCAGTACTTTACAGCCTCATTTTCAGTAAGTCGCTCGGCAGCAACTACCTTAGTAATGAACACACTTAGCGCCTTAGTTCTTATACTTTATTTAGAACACTTCAACCATCCAATGGATTCTCCTTGACAATGAGACTGAGGGAAGCTTCACCCTCCCATTTGAGAGCTGGGAACAAAAAGGAAACAAAGTTAATCCACACAGAGACCGATACCCTGCTGTGGGAACAATGGAATTGTTGCACAAAATGAATGCACACCAGTATCTGCGTTTAGATCTCTTCCCTTCCTGAAGCCACAGCCAGAGTCACAGCAGCCACACACCTGGTCATCCCGATCCGCGGCGGTCCATCTGAGGGAGACGGCTCGTTTAAGCTACAGGACCCTTAAACGCCTAGGATCAGAATGTACTGCACACATACCCGTTGGGAGAGAAGGAACAAGCCTTGTGCTCTGCATCAGTAGGAGATGACGCTGCTGTAGCCTTCAAGAAGCATGTGATGTAGATCTGCAAAAGCAGTTTAGCTCAGCAAGACTTGGCCCAAAGCCTCAAACTGTGCAACATCCAAGCCAAAAAGGGAACGGCCCTTTACATACCAAGCCGCTGTCCTGCTGGAACCTGAAAGCCTCCAACTGAAACTGGAGCTCATCGTCCTGGACCCGGGGCAGGAAGCGGGAGTCAGAGCCTGTAATCTTGGCGTCGACCATACACCTGTCGGAAGGAACGCATGTCACGGTACATCAGGAATTAACCTATTCACTTGAAGACCTGTTCTTACCCATGGTTCTCAATGAAGGCATAACTGGGAATGGAGTTCACATCTGGGGCTGTGGTAGCCACGCAACTGTCCACAAACACACGCAGGGGCACATGCATGTACTGCATCACAGATGCTTGAATGTGGATGAAGTCACCCAGGAAGTACTGGTTGGAGGGTCTCTCAAACTGCCAGTCATCTGCAAAGAAAAGCCATTGAAGCCACATCCATGTCAGGGGGACGATTCACAATAACCCTACCCACCAGTCATGAGTTGGAGGGAGAAAACAAGGAGTTCCTCTGCAATCTTGGTGGCAGCATAAGGGATCCAAGTGGGTCTCAGGGCATCACTGCTTACATCATGTTTCCTGTAATTCAAATACAGGCACTGCACATTAAACCTCATTCCAAAGTAGGATTACCAACCAAGACACTCGAATTTGAACAGAATCACCTTGGGTAGTGACACTCGATACCAACCACAGCATCACCTGTCCTTAGAACTGGAGTGCCGGGAAGAGCCTCTGGCGCGTAGACAAGGGTGAAGCTATAGATGAGCCCATCCTCAGTCATCTGAATTGAGACAAAATGGTGAGGGAGCACAGTTCAGGATCACAGACCAGCAGCAATGCTTAATTCTTGGTCCAAAATGTGTACCCTACCGTTAGTACACTGCCACAAGCCTGTAGTTCAGATTCAAAGATCAGGACCTCAGCTCCTGCATCCTCCCCAGCAGCAGCGCAACCTCCCAGGGTGAGAGCTGATGGCTGGATGTGTTGGTTGATGCCAAAGAAGTCCTTCTTCACCTCCACCTGCACCATGTTCTCACCACACTGAACCGCAACGGTGTTAGCAGGAAGAGGTGTTTTCAAATCAAATGGCCCCATTGGCTCCTCTGGTTCCTCTGGAGCTTCTGGAAAGCTCCAAGCCAACTCCTTAACGGGACCCTGCAGCACTTGCTTGGACTGAAAATCCACTGGTTCTTGTGCAGGTTTCTGTACTGGCCTCTGAAACGTAGGAATCTCCTGTTGGACAGGTTTCCCGTATTCAGGCTCTTGAGTTTGTTCTGGCTCTTGATGGGTTTGCTGCCATGTTGGCTTTTGCCATGATGCAGGCTGGGCCTCACTCAAACTGAAGGCAAAAAGCACCAGAAGGCCACCAAAACCAAGCTTGAATCCCATTATTGCAACCACAAAGGCACTCTCATCTACACTCCCAGTCTTGCGTTTTTATAAAAAACTGATTAGGTGTGGCTCCGCCCAGCAAAGATGAGTCTAATTAACTTCTGGACTTTGTGAGTTACAAAGCAACACTCAAGTACATATGTTTGGTTTACATCAGTGGTTCTCAACTCAAGTCCTTGGGGGGGCGGGGGGGGGGGGGCTGTCCTGCACATCCTTCTTTTAACTCTTCATTATCAGAGTTAATTGAGCTAATTAAAGGCTTGATGATTAATTGATCAGTGGAATCAGGTGTGTCAGTCCTGAGCTCAGGAGAGTTAAAACAAAGACGTGCTGAACAGTGGCCCCCCAGAACTGGAGTTGAGAACCACCGGTTTAGATAACAGATGTTCCTCAAACAACTGGGGGGTACTCCAGAGAGCAGGGGGGTATTTCAGAAAGCGGGTTTAGTGAAAACTCAGAATTAGTTAAGAGTAAGAGCCTCCTAATAGAAGAGCCCTATGGCTTCATTCTCCTAGCACAACAAAGCCATAGGGCTCTTCTGTTAGGAAGTTTACTACTTACTCTGAGTTAACTAACTCTGAGTTTAAACTAAATCCGCTTTCTGAAACAGGGGCCTGGTTTGTGTAAATTTCAAAAAGAAAAAAATTATTCAGACAAGATGATTAACTTTTATTAACATTCTTAATTATTAACTTTATTCATTCATACAATGCCATTTTTAATTTACTCCATGGCAGCAAGCCCTAAAAACACCTAATTGGTGATTTTAAAATATACTTGTTCACAACCTACTTACATAGAAGTATGCAACATTATAGTCACAGAAATTATAAATGCAGCTAGGAAAGGCGGTGACTCTTTCCCAGTGAGTTGCATATACAAAATCCATAGCATCCCATCATTCACTGATTGAACCCATTGTTTAATCACAGCCATGCAACACAACCCAGTGATTCTCAACTCTAGTCCTGGGGGCCTACTGTCCTGTATGTCCTTGTTTTAACTCTTCATTATCACAGTTAAGTGAGCTAATCAAGGGCTTGATGATTAATTGGTCAGTGGAATCAGGCATGTCAGTACTGAGTTAAAAAGACGTGCAGGACAGGGGACCCCCCAGGACTGAAGATCACAATCACTGACAATGTACAGACTGTTAACAGCAATCTGATAAACATGGACAAGAGGAAGTTGTGTGACAGCAACAAGTAAACTCTATACAACTGCAACTTCAGTAACCAGGGCCTCAACCCTGGTGCCAGAGTACCAGGACTGGAAGAGGAGCCTAGTAGAGAGGGGGGGGGGGGGGTTGTTTCCAGACACCTCCCAGAATAAAAGCAAGTTACTCAACATGTGAAGTACTCATGGTGACTTTCCCTAGTAATGGAGTCAAGGGGTCCAACCTCAACCTCATAGGATGAGGACATCAGATTCTCATACACCATGAAGTCACCTTGCACCGGCTAAGGGTAGTGAAAATGGTACATTGGTCACTTCTGAACAAGCGTGGCCACCATAGTCAAAAGCCAAGATACTAACCGACATGCTGGTGCCACATGCAGTGAGAGGGAACTGGAATATGGCAAAGGCAGCGGTGGTACCAACAGGGCTGCAGGGGGCATCACTTCCTCCAAGCAGGCTGACAGAATCCAAACTCAGTCAAGGTAGTGTGGCATCCCTGGCCACCACAACTACAAATTGACCATCCCCTTGTGACCATCACTGGTGGTATTCAGCGGGAAGAGCAGAGCTTGCAGTTACACAATAGTGACAAAATGGCTGTTCAGAGCATGCTCATGTCATTTTTGTTTCTTTGTACACAAAGAAAATTTCACCTTTTTAAAATAATTATCATTTATTTGCGAAGAAACTCGTAACAAGAATATTTTAGAGCATCCTCAGGGTTTTTTTTTTTTATCTCCGGCATGGTTTTTAGCATGTTAATCATAATATCAACTCTACATAATATCAACCACTACTAATGCAAATCTTTAACTCTCAGTGGAATCTTGAGCTTGTCATTTGACAGTTATCTTTTACATCAATTCAGCGCTCTCACCTCAGGTGTATTGTGAAGGCCATATTCTTTTCGACGGCTCCAGTAATCTGATTCGTATCTGAGTTTAATTGTATCACATTAGTTGCTCTTTTTATCTAGTCTCTATATCTCAGCCAGGGTTTGGGTTGTCCCACAGGGTTCCAGGAAATCCGAATGAAACTTTAGCTATTGCAGATGGTCACTGATGCACAGTATCAGCAAATGTTGTTCTTAACTTTTTATTGTTATGCATCAATTTGATCAAAACGTCAGCAATACTGGCCGACAGATGCTTTTATTTTCTTTCATTACTAATGTTGGCCATAAAGGTAACCATAAAGCACATGGTCCAACTGATGCTTTTATTTTCCTTTCATTACTAATGTTGGCCATAAAGATAACCATCAAGCACATGGTCCAACGGATGGGAGCATTTTGTGGTAGGTCTTGCATTACAGGTGAGGATGAGATGGTCAAAGAAGAAATGAGATGGAGAGAGAGAGAGAGAGAGAGAGAGAGAGAGAGAGAGATTGTGTATGCATGAGAGAACTTGAGAACAGAAAGAATCTAGCTAACATTTCATAATCCAGCTCTCAGTAGGAATAAAAGTCAGCACATTTTTGATGTGCTTTGATATAAGAAAAAGGCCTTGAGGTGAACCCACTCCCATTTCAATGAGGCTTTGATTTAGACCACATGTGAATTTGTTCAGATTTTGAATAGTGCATAAATGTGTTGTCGTGCATTTATGGTATCAGCATACGCTTTTTATGAGTGAGGGGGATTTCAACAAATGGTTGGGAGGGGGGGGGGCTGCTTTTTATTTTTCAGTCATGTCAGCAGGTGACTTCGTGGGTATCGGGTTTGTTTTAGTAATGTTTGCAATAGATGTGAATGCGTAACTGGAACTTTTCAGTCATGTTGGACTGTTCTGCTCTGCCAATGGTTCGGTCTTTGAGCAGGAGCAGAGGTTCAGGCTCTAGAGATATGGTAATCCCGAAGGAATCAGGGCAGTGCAGGGAAAATTTTCATCAGGCTTCCCAGCTGTACTCTGTGGGGCTTTCTATGAATCCCTAATGACCAGAATCCCTGGCTTACATCATCACCCTCACTCTAATCAGCAGAGCGCAAATTTTCAGGGCAAATGCACCATGTAGCCCAATGGATTTGTGCCTCAGAAGAGAATATGAGGACAGAACAAGAGTCCTGAAAAAGAGAGAGAGAGAGGGAGGGAGAGAGAGAGAGAGAGAGAGAGAGAGAGAGAGATAGACAACTGTTTTTTGTTCATAAAAATAGCAGCAGTGATATTTGAGATTTGTTTTTTCTTCTTCTAGAAATGTTTCAGATTGGTGATTGTGTGTGTGTGTTTGCGTGTGTGTCTGTGTGTGTGTCTGCATGTGTGCGTTTGTCTGAGTGTGTGATAGAAATATATACTTCTGTGAAGGCAACCTTATTTCTGCACATTCATCTGTACAGGAAAACCAGCCTAAAGGGACGGATTTTATGTAGTGTTTTACTTGAATGCATAAAAAATGCTCACCAAGGCTTTTTCTCCAACTCATGAATGCTTGAGAACAACTGTCTTCATTTGGTTGAATCTCTAGTGTACATACATGCGCGCACGCACATACACACACACACACAAACTTCTCTGATTTGAATCACATAATGATGGTCAAGATATGTCTTATATTTTGTTATTGAATGGGGAGGATTTCACCAAATTCTAGATTTATTCTCTTCCTTCCCTCTCAGTTTTCATGTTGAGGATTCATTTAACGTGCCAGTTTTAAACTTTGTTTGTGAATGACCACGCTTTCCTCCCATTGCTATCCCGTAGCCCTCTGTAGCATTACCTCTCTTTTCCGCAAAGATCCATGGCTCTTCTGCTTTCATCACACGTACACGTGCGATAGCTCTGCTCTTTGCTCTTTTTGTCTTGGCAAGGCACGACTGTTCCGTTCTTCCATTTGTTTTGGCTTCAGTGAGTGATTGTGGTCCTCTTTCATCGTTCCAGTTTTGACAGTGATTGCTCTCTACTGCCATCTTCATTGACTTACATGACGTTTTTTGGGGTTTTTTTTCCCTTTCTCTCATTGAAGGCCCTGGCTCCCTAAACTATTTGTTCTCGCGTCAGTCAGATTGTTCTGTCCTTTCATCTTTGACCTAAAGTATGAGCAATTGCTCTTGCTTTACATCTTGTTCCTCTGATCTGTGTGTGATTATTCATGTCTTGACTCTGTAACAAGTCTTCATCAGAGAGGAACTCACGGTCGACGTTTTGTTGTCTCTTCATTGCAGATACTTCTGGTGCAAAAGTTTCACCTTACCGACGCCTGGTATTGATTCCCAATCGTAGGCAAGAGTTTCTGCATTTTGCAAATTTCTACGTCCTTTTCTTTTGTGAATGCGTATGTGCATTTTATGTACATATATTCTCATAATTATCAATGTTGTATTCACTCTGACATCAACAAAATCGAATTATCTGTTAGTTCATGGAAACTCTGTATTTTGGGTATTCTGTTAGCAGTCATCACCTCGCTCTTGATGAGCGATCATCAACCTGTCAAAATACGCTAAATATTTATTGATGTACCATAAAGCTCACATCTCTTCTTTTGAAGAACTATCTGTGGTTGTTTAATACCTAAAGACAATCTTCATCCACTGTGATTCTACCAGTCCTATCAACTACTGACCGAGTAAATGTTGACAATCTAAAATAAATGTCTCACAGCGGACTTCCTGGCAGGATATTTGTGTATGTGTTAACATCATATAACCACCAGTGAATCGTGATTTTGATTACCTGAAAAGCATGGCTGAGTCTACAATGATCAGATAAGGTGATAAGGTGGATAAGGTGGAAAAAAAAAAAACATTGTTGAAGTGTTAGAGTGCATATCTGCTATCTTGTGTTTATATGCACTGCATGTGTGTGTATATGAGATATGAGTTTTCATACGTGTGTGTGTGAGCATCAGCTCTGTTGTTTTTGATTAACTTCCTCTGCGCAGTGTTCATTCAGCCTGTGGTCTGACTGATGCTACCTTTAAAAATTCATTGGTATGAGGTACTCAAGAATACCGGTGTGATCCACGAACTGAACACATTTATCTGTGTTTACATAGCCATGGGCATGTTCCCATGCACATGCACACAGATTCTCTCTCTCTCTCTTTCTCTCTCTCTCTCATATTTTTTGATATGTTTATAGAGCCATGCACTGTTGCCTCAGAAAATACCCACAACGATGAATCATTTTCAGTTGTATAGACACACACACACACACACACACACACACACACACATACACACATACACACACAGAACAGAGAAAAAGAGGCATAGGAAGAAAGTGGGAGTGAAGGGAGATGCTGGTTGCAATTATGATCTACTGATGACTCCATTTACTTGCAGAAGGAGGTCTTAGTTCCTTACATAACCGTCTCTGTGGTAAAATATTTCATAGTAATGAATTCCTTGCAGTGAATACAATAACTCAATACCTTAGAGATTAAAATACTTGCAGTAGGAATGTCTTATAACTCCGTGTCCTCCTGTAGATGCATGTGCAAAATTCAGATTCAGTGTTTAATTATTGCACCAGGGGTGAAGTGAGTAAAACAGCATGAAGGAATTTCAAATTGATAACCCATCCAGCTAGGTTAGTGGCTAGTTCTTTTTTATTTATTTATTTTTTTATTCTGTTCATACTGGTGCAAGCTATGTGTTACATCTGCTGTTCAAACTCAATAGATAATGCTGTAAGATGAGACTATTATTTGGTGTGGAGCTGCATGTGAAATATGTATGCAAAATAAATGTGATTTTAATCTGAATTTGTGGTATGGACCAATGGTACCCTAAACCAGTGATTCTGAACTCCAGGCCTGGGGGCCCCACTGTCCTGCATGTCTTTGTTTTAACTTTTCATTATCACAGCTAATTGAGCTAATCAAGGGTTTGATGATCAATTGATCAGTGGAATCAGGTGTGTCAGTCCTGAGTTAACACAAAGATGTGCAGGACAGTGGACCCCCAGGCCTGGAGTTCAGAATCACTGCCCTAAACCCTTATGGTAGAGAAAAGAAAAACCTAAAATGTGAAATATGTGCACAGTGTTCCACTACCATGCTCCTTCAATTAAGAACATTAAAAACTAAGAAAAGTCTCTAATATATAACAATTCATTAAATACTTAATAGTTTTGTCTGAATGGGCCAACCATCACTAAAATAAATCTTGAACCTTTCTGCAGCCTTTTTGACGTTTGATGAACTTATATTGTTTAACAGAGGCATGTGAAATAGAGCACTTCTTTGTTTGAAAGATATCAATACAAAATATCTGTTATGGCGCAGGATCAACACTGAAAATTGTTAAACCAAACCATTTAATACCATGGTGACAACCTAGCATGATCCAAAAGTCAACTTAACATACACTTCTTCGCTGAACACACATCAGGAAAGGAAAAAAACCTGAACTTATTGGTTTCCAAAAAGTCCAGCAATATCTGATGAGCCTATACTAAAAAAAAAAGAAAGAGAAAATTGGCAGCACTTCTTTGTAGCTCCAAAAATCCACAGTTTAATTGGACTAATTTTTGGTGGGCGGAGTCACACCTAATCAGCCTGCTACATAAATGCAAGACCAGTGTGGGAATTCAGCTGAGAGTGCCTTTGTGATTGTAATAATGGGATCTAAGCTTGGTTTTGGTGGCCTTCTGATGCTTTTTGCTCTTAGTTTGAGTGAGGCCCAGCCTGCATCATGGCAAAAGCCAACATGGCAGCAAACCCATCAAGAGCCAGAACAAACTCAAGAGTCTGAATACGGGAAACCTGTCCAACAGGAGATTCCTACGTTTCAGAGGCCAGTACAGAAACCTGCACAAGAACCAGTGGATTTTCAGTCCAAGCAAGTGCTGCAGGGTCCCGTTAAGGAGTTGGCTTGGAGCTTTCCAGAAGCTCCAGAGGAACCAGAGGAGCCAATGGGGCCATTTGATTTGAAAACGCCTCTTCCTGCTAACACCGTTGCGGTTCAGTGTGGTGAGAACGTGGTGCAGGTGGAGGTGAAGAAGGATTTCTTTGGCATCAACCAACACATCCAGCCATCGGCCCTCACCCTGGGAGGTTGTGCTGCTGCTGGGGAGGATGCAGGAGCTGAGGCCCTGATCTTTGAATCCGAACTACAGGCTTGTGGCAGTGTACTAACGGTAGGGTACACATTTTGGACCAAGAATTAAGCATTGCTGCTGGTCTGATCCTGAACTGTGCTCCCTCACCATTTTGTCTCAATTCAGATGACTGAGGATGGGCTCATCTATAGCTTCACCCTTGTCTACGCGCCAGAGGCTCTTCCCGGCACTCCAGTTCTAAGGACGGGTGACGCTGTGGTTGGTATCGAGTGTCACTACTCAAGGTGGGGGTCTTGGTTGCTAGAGTTTGAACAGAATCAAGATGCACAGGAAATCTTACTTTGGAATGAGGTTTAATGTGCAGTGCCTGTATTTGAATTGCAGGAAACATGATGTAAGCAGTGATGCCCTGAGACCCACTTGGATCCCTTATGCTGCCACCAAGATTGCAGAGGAACTCCTTGTTTTCTCCCTCCAGCTCATGACTGGTGGGTAGGGTTATTGTGAATCCTCCTCCTGACATGGATGTGGCTTCAATGGCTTTTCTTTGCAGATGACTGGCAGTTTGAGAGACCCTCCAACCAGTACTTCCTGGGTGACCTCATCCACATTCAAGCATCTGTGATGCAGTACATGCATGTGCCCCTGCGTGTGTTTGTGGACAGTTGCGTGGCTACCACAGCCCCGGATGTGAACTCCATTCCCAGTTATGCCTTCATTGAGAACCATGGGTAAGAACAGGTCTTCAAGTGAATAGGTTAATTCCTGATGTACCGTGACATGCGTTCCTTCCGCCAGGTGTATGGTCGACGCCAAGATTACAGGCTCGGACTCCCGCTTCCTGCCCCGGGTCCAGGACGATGAGCTCCAGTTTCAGTTGGAGGCTTTCAGGTTCCAGCAGGACAGCGGCTTGGTATGTAAAGGGCCGTTCCCTTTTTGGCTTGGATGTTGCACAGTTTGAGGCTTTGGGCCAAGTCTTGCTGAGCTAAACTGCTTTTGCAGATCTACATCACATGCTTCTTGAAGGCTACAGCAGCTTCATCTCCCACTGATGCAGAGCACAAGGCTTGTTCCTTCTCTCCCAATGGGTATGTGTGCAGTACATTTTGATCCCAAGCGTTTAAGGTTCCTGTAGCTTAAACGAGCCGTCTCCCTCAGATGGACCGCTGCGGATCGGGATGACCGGGTGTGTGGCTGTTGTGACTCTGGCTGTGGCTTTGGGAGTGGAAGCGATCAAAACGCAGATACAGGTGTGGATTAATTGAGTAAGAATTCCACATTGATGCCCTGTTCACATGGATTAACGTGTTTTCCTCTTGTTCCCAGCTCTCTGGGAGGGTGAAGCTTCCCTCAGTTTCATGGTCAAGGAGAATCTGAGGTCTACCAAATAAAGTACACTTAATCACTTGCTTTAGTATCTGTTTTATTGGTTGTAACCAGGGGTGGACAAAGGGTGTGGGGTGGTTTTTTTTTTTTTGGTGTTTTTTAAAAAAACTCCATTACTTGACTCAAAGTATAGATACTCCTGGTCAAATATTACTCAAAGTTCAATTTTTTACTTGAGTTAAAGTACTGGAGCGTTTGCTTTCAAAAGTACATTTTCTTTTTAATATCATCGCATTGTTGCAACAAATGCATTTACAGAGTTAATGACTCTGAAACAACCTACTGACTTGCTTGTAGAACCTGCCAAATAAAAAGCTTGTGGAATATGCTACAAAGCCTATAGAAACACAGTTGAACTAAATGCTTCCTCTATAAAAAAGTGTATAGCTTTAGTTAACCTAGTGCCTGTTTGGCCTTAAAAGGATAAACATGTCATAACGTAGGCTAGGTTAATTTTACTTCTACTACATAGCATTGTCTGTCTGAACTGTGAGGCAGCTGGATGACCATTGTCACCACTTGATTCCCGCCCTGCTGGTCTTATTGGGACAGGGTCCTATGTGAATCCGCAGACCTTACAAATATTACTGTGTTTACCTGACTAGATTAAAACTTATTTCTGGAAGGATTTGTCAGTAACGTTAACTCGGCATTTTCGCTAGCTAACTATTGGTATGCGTCAGCAGTGGATTTGCACAGGACCTGGTGTTATGCCCCAAATGGTTTTCAAGCCAACTGGTTTCCATATGTGTTTGCACACTGTTAACAGAAGTTGTGGTCTGAAGTTGTAGTCACATCTCATCTACTGTGGCAAATGATTGTGTTAGGCAAACACAGCGTGCGAATGCATACGGGAAGCAATTAACCTGGAAACCAGCTGATTTCAAAAATCTCAGACATGGACTTAAGATATGGTGATGGCTGCTCTGGTGAGGAACCTTTATCTTTATTTTCCATTGTAGTAGCCATTAGTAAAACCGCCAAGTTCAGTTGTTAAAAAAAAATGCAGCATGCACTTGACTGACAGCATTGGAGTAGTTTACTGTGATTGGTTTTTCCCCTGTGATGAACACAATACAGCCTATCGCATTTTAGAAAAGAAAATTCGTCCACTGACTTCAAAGCTATGCGTTAAAGTAACGAGTAACGAGAACCTTCATAGAAATGTAGTGGAGTGAAAAGTACAATATTTGTATTTCAAATGTGGTGGAGTAAAAGTCATGAGCTGAGCACACCTGATAAAGAGCATCTAAATCACACTAATCAAGGTATGCTCAGCCAATCAAGTGCCACTGATGAGTTCAGTCAGGTAGAGCAGGGAAAGATGGAGAATGTGCGGAACAGGGGTCCCCCAGGAGCAGGATTGAGAACCACTGCTGTAACAGTTCACCAAACTGGTTTCATGGTTTTGATTTGTTCCCTAATGGAGTTATTCCTTCTAAGGGACAGATTGTTCACCTGGAACAATTCTGGTGAGAAGGGTGATGGTGGTGAAGGTGGTTTCCAGTGGCTGAGTAGTCTCTACTGCTTGAAAGTTCCCCCAACTCCATCTGCTTTTTCTAGTTTCTTGACTTGTCTGAAGAAAGGATTTTCAGCTGTGACTCTTTCCTGTCAGTGTATTATCTACGGTGGTCTGAGCACATCACGCTAAAGTAATTTGCGTGGTTATGGATTTCAGTGTTATGTAAATGGAGATTTTGGCTCTAGGTTACACACATAGCTGGCAGTTTAGTGTTTTTTACAACAGCTGCTCATCCTTACAGCCACTCCTAGCTGTGTTCTCAAAGAACTCTCCTTTTCATTAACTTTTAAACAACATGGTCTCTCCAGTTGTTCAGCTGCAACAATAGAGTAAGACATATAGTTACATGGAAGGTGTCATTCAGGAAAAACTGCCAGCTGGTTGTCTGGATCAATGTGAGTTGTTTGCCTCTGTCTTCAGGGCGAATTCAATTCTCACTGAAGTCCTTCAAATTTACATTACAAATAAATCATGTAATTGAGGTGAGATGCAACCTTCTGGAGCACAGACTGCTCCAAAAATTGGGCCTTGAAGCCCAATGGATGACAACAGCTGAGGCAGAATATTTTCTTTTCCCTTTTAATTAAAATACATGAAGTCTGCAAGCGACGACAGTACGTTAATGAATGGAACAGCGTCTAATTAGGACTACGTTAGACTAAATTGTTAATAGATCATGATGAATTGCCATAAATCATGAGAAATGGAAAAAAAAAACTGATGAAAACGTAGTTGGTAAAAATACACGTCAATTAAAAATGGAGTTGATCAAAAAAAATGCATGTGAATTGAAGATTCAAGTCTTTAGTCGTCATTTGATTTGATAAAGTCAAAGATTATTTGATTTGAAAAGGTGTATATTTGATAAAATATGAGCCATGTTTTACAATTCATCATCATTTCCGGTTTTCATCATTTATCATTCACACCACAAAACTACCATTATCATTGAAGGTGTTATATTATCAGTTATATTTATAATTTTTGTTATCTCTGCCTCATTTATCGTTTAACACAAGTAGTTCTTGATACCTCCACTTCACTGATCGTTTTACGCGAATGATTTTTATCGGTTCTCATGGAACGTGCAGCGTTTATAAGGCAAAGAAAATTCACTTTTATGAATTTTCATTATTTGTGGGGAAAATAGCTGTTTGGCTAATATTATTCTTCAGTGGTGGCAGAGAGGTCAAGTAGGCTACACACACACTGGCCTTAACAGTGGCAGTGGAGGGTTGAGTAACTCAATGAACACCAGTAGGCGGAACTTTTTGATTGACATTCAGCCTAGAGAGACCGAAGGAACAAAAATCTGATTCTTGACTTTGTTTAGTTCCTGACTGTATTGCTGTTGTGTCTCCTTGCTTTGTTTCATCTTAAGTGGCTTTACGCCGTCCGATAACTGTGTCTGATGACTCTAAAGTCCATTTATGATACATAAAATAAACCTTGCAGTGCAAATGCAGTTCACAAGCTATTGGGCCGATATTTACTGTGTACGTGCAGGATGTTGCACCCAGTCGTCTTATGTGTTCAGTTTTTGTCTCTAAATCTAAAAGAAGCAACCACTTTTTTTTTCTCTCCACAAATGTCTGACATAGACTGCAACTGGCACTGTCTCAAACATTATTTAAAGTGAAGGTATGTAGACAGAGAGGGAAGAAGTGTCACCGTTTCTCTAACTGATTTTTCACTTCATTCATAGTCCTTAAAATGGACAGACTTCCGCTCTAGGTTTTTACTACATTCTATCCAAAGCTCGTGATATACCACCATCTAGTGTGGTGAATTGCTCACCTGCGTGTTGGCGTCAGTAGGTGGCGATATAGACTACAGCTAAAATCATCGGAGAGGTAAGGCCCTCAGCCGAACTGTCCAAAATGACCCGTACGTTGCTGGCGCCGGCAGCCTGCAGAGATGCCATGGGTGTAAGTAAATGGGACTTGCAGGTAGACCCTGACCTCAAACCCAATGTATCTAAAAGAGACTACTACAATGATTGTTCAAATGCCTCGTAACGGACACGAAAATTACTGAAAAGTAACCGAGGTAATCATTTTTTTTTTCATGGGTAGTGGTAGCTGCAAGTTGCAGCGTTTGCACTCTGCTTTGTTTTCAACTATTTAAAAGTACTCCGTACTACAAATGTTACAACGTCGAAGCTGACTGGAGTACCCACAGTTGGGAAGAGCAGATTAAATTCTTCGGCGCGCGCCCACATCATTGTTTGCCGCTCGTTCATGACAGTCAAAGTGGTCAAAAATCTTTGTCTCGTTGTGTGAAAGCGCGCCCTACAAGAGTTCACACAAAACTTTATAACATCCTTTAGTGACACACATAGTAGTTCACGTCAGTGGCTCTGCGCGCTCACGGCTTGGAGATCTCCGTACTGTCTCCACGCGCCCGCGGGAAGAAGGTGCTTTGTTCCACAAGGCAGACGCGAGAAAACCAACCACAATGTATAAGTAAGTGAACTTACTGTTTCTTTTTAAAAAGCACTCCTAATTGCTTTAATTTAGATTCGCACAGAAGTCAAATGGCTTGTCGAGATGTAATATTTTATTTAAATATTATTCTTGAGAGACCTAGTCGAAGAGCTGACTTAGAAGGGATATCAACAAGGGTGGGAATCTGCTTGTAATTTAAGAACAGTTCTCCGTTCATCGGGAAAAATCAAAAGTCGAAACATCAGGTGTGGGATGAGTTTTCTGAAAACGGAATTTCTCTTTTGACAAGTGTATTTACAAGTTATTCATTATTTCTCAGGTTTTATTTACCATAGATTATTATTATTATTATTATTATTATTATTATTATTTATAAATACACAAATAGCATATCTGTAATCTCTGATGGTTTTTGCTACCACTGGAGCTCATACGCAGTATTCCGTTGAGCTAACCTGAGTTCATATTTAGGTATGTAGACCAATATGGACCCGTAACGTTTACATTATGAGAAATTACCACAGCATGGAAAGAGACGACATGACACTTTTGACCAAGAAATGTCACGTGTCTGCGCTGGGAGTATAGTGAAGACTTTGTGATTAAAAGACATCTCTACTTGTAGCAAGCGACACTGGAGCACAGAGCTTCACTGGGACACTTGATTTTAGTCACTTCCTGCGACTTGTTGACCTGTATGTCACACCGAACGTACCGTCTGTAAACAGAAGTCACGAGGACTTTATCATTGTGTTGTTGAAGTTACCAATTAGACACATGTCTGTGTTTGTGCCGAGATAGTTCAAGTTCGAACGGTCTTTGACTTCACATCATGATATATGATCGATGAGATTACTGTACTTTTAAGCAATGTGTGTGTCTGTGTGTAAAAATGTACTGCTATTTAAAAATATCACTGCAGGCTGAACGGGCTACTTAAAATTACAGTTATCTGACTGATCACCGACGAGTCATTGTCCCTCTTTCTTAACATGTCTTTTTCTCGACACCAGTAACCTTATATCAGCTTTGTAATTACTCAGAACGCATCTAGATAAACCTTTGATTAATTGAGCGTTGATAAGCGTTGAGTCGATTAAATGATAAGATTGGTCGATGCAGTATGACAAGGATATTGGTAGCGCTAAATTTATTTCAGTACTTCTTGCTGCTCTATCGGAAACAATGACTTGATGGGGTTGAGACCCGGGTGGCGTTCAGCTCAATCAGTTTACATTATCGTACCTCCTCACCGCTAGGTCGAATTGTTCAGCTGTGAAACTGGATTAATATCTGAATCCGAATTTTATCTGTCCATTTTACTTCGAGAGGATAATCTACCTAATAATGGCACAGTACCGCATTTCGCTTAAGGCCTTTTGTCTCTGTGACCAATTTATGCTTTCTTATCGGTGCTGTCAGTGGCCTTTGTCAAATTCCGAATATTTTAAATTCCCTGCGCCTCTCCCTATTGCAACCTTACGCGTTAGAGAGAGGTCATTTGGAGGGAAAAGTGGTTTCTCGTGACTGTGTACGTTCACCCACACACCTTGAAGGTGCTCCACAATCGTACCAGTGATCATAAATATAACGGAGCGCTAGAAAAACAGTTGGCCTTTGAACGGTAAAGAATCGTGGAGGGGTACATGTTAGAGAGAACCCTCTCGGCGAGAGCGCGGTGTGATACAGCCAGGGTAACGCGAATTAATCCGATTAGTAAATTACAACATTCCTGAGGAATTTCAGATAATGAATTTTCCATGGAAATATGGTGCAGACTTGATGCTTAATCAGGTACCGTTTCAATTAGACTTTGTGTCCATGTAAGGTAACCTGAATTTGATCGTAGTGTCGATCAATGTTTGAGATATCGCCAACTCCACCGATACTCAGAGTCGTCGTATCTGTATGCCCGTGTCCTACGTTAACGAAAAGTTTTTATATCTCATGAAAATGGAAAGCCACCATACTAACACCAGGACAGAGAGAATACAATGAAGACACAAAGCTAGATGCAAGCAACACCATACCAGCATTCAAGCGCTACACAAACACACTCGCGCACACGCCCGTGCTCTTATGTATAAAGGCAAGCTTATCAGGCCAGTTAATAAGTAACTGAGTAACGCTCTAACACAGAGGTTAGAAGGGTGTAGGACTGACAAACAGAAACCTCGGCCATTGGGCACACCCAGCTACGGGCAGTGCACACACCTTTACGATCACGTAGTTATGACCGCACATTACCCTTTGAAGACAATAAAGTTGTCTGTGTGTAAACACGCCGTCATAAACCGGGCTGGTTCCAGGAAAGTGAAGGAAAGAACAAGAAAGGAAGGAACCTGAGGTCGGTTCTGTGAGAGAGAACGAGACGCTCCTGAGGTATAGACAGCTGCTGATAAGAAATGATGATGTATCGGTGTGTTTTTTATGCTTTCATTATGTAACCCTAAGCGTATGCACCGAAAGAGATGGGTGGGGAGGGGGGGGGGCTTTATTGTTGTGTACAGCCCCTAGTTCATGTAGCCTTTTCTGCCTTATCTAAAACCTGCAATATTATACACAACTGGTATTTATAGAGTCAGCTGTAGATGTTATATAGCAGACGTCAGTTATATAGCATAACTAGGTCATACAGAGGACAGAGAATGCAATATTACACTTTGTGGTCATTCAGAGAAGAGTTATAATAACTATAGATACAATATATTTAATGTGTAATAGAATTATGTACACTCAGAGACATGTGATTAGTATCACAGTATCCTTTTTCTTCAGACATGACTGACTTCACTGATTGCAGTCTGGGGAGTTTCTGTACTGAACATTTGTGCAGATTTTAATGAGCAAATGCAACCATTTTGAGTTCTTTGTGAGAAAAAAAAAGAACCTAACAGATAATACAAACCAGGATCTCTTCATACAAGATGGAATTTACTGTTAGAGTATGTTCAACTCCTTTTTCGGCTAGCACTTGAAACTGAAGTATTTCTGTGACTGTGTGACTATGTATACATGCATTTGGTTGGTTCTGTTTGCCTGGTGTCATTTGTGTCAATTCACTGCCATTATTAAAACAGAGAGCCATTATTAACCCCTGAACGAAACTGCCGAAATCTTGTTCCCTGTTCCCCGCAGATGAGCTTTTTCTCACGGCCGACCCCGCACGTACATCCGGAACGCTGACGTTGACGTCCCCTCCCCCTCCCCCCACACGCCGCCTAGCGTCGTCGTCCATCGTGCGAGCTGGACGTTGCCATGGAGACCGTGGTGATCGTGGCCATTGGGGTTCTGGCCACCGTTTTCCTGGCTTCGTTCGTGGCGCTGGTGTTAGTGTGCCGACATCGGTACTGCCACCCACCGGACCTCCTCCACCACTTCGACTCCAAGTCAGTGCTGTGGTCAGGGTTGTGTGTGTGTGTGTGTTTGGGTCGTGGGGGGTCTATGCTGTATGTGCTGTCTAACAGGACACGCAGCATAAACAAGGAATAAGTTGACTGAGGCAGTACATTCATTCAGGCAAGAGAAGGGATAAAATGGTTATAACAGTATGTATGGCAGACATAAGGAGTTGGGTGACTATGAAAGTTCATTCAGACTACTGCTGCAAAAGGAATTATAACATCACACATAGCCTATATGAAGAGTGCGGGCGACCATAGTAGTAGATTCAGACTACATGAGGAGTAAAATGGTTATATCAGCATTTACATCAAACATAAGAAATAAAATCATTCTAACACTACATTCAGGCTGTATAAGGAAACAGAGTGCTTATAAGAGGGCATACAGCATACATTAGTAAAAGGGAAGTAATAACAAAATGTAAAACATGTATAAGTTTTTCCTCGTCGTCATCCCAACTCTTGAACTTCGAACTTTGAACAAGTTCTAGGGAGCCTGAAAGAGTCAAATGAGTCTTGAGTTTTGCAACCAGCAGCTCTCTCTCTCTCTCTCTCTCTCTCTGTCTCTCTCTCTCTCTCTCTCTGACTTTCTCTCTCTCTGTCTCTCTCTCTCTCTCTCTCTGACTCTCTCTCAGGCCCACGGTGGACCTGATCGGTGCCATGGAGACACAGAGCGAGCCGTCAGAGCTGGAACTGGATGACGTGGTCATTACCAACCCTCACATTGAGGCCATACTGGAGAACGAGGACTGGATCGAGGATGCATCGTAAGGCGCTTTGATTATCTTTATCATCTTCATCTTTATGATTTTCATCATCATCATCATTATCACCACTGCAGACATTTTCATGACCAGAATCAACAACCCCTCAACCATCATCATCATCATCATCATCATTATTAGCTGCTGCATTAGACACAGTGGACAGTTCTTGCCCATCCATTCCTAATGAGCTCCTTGTATTTCTGTCAGTAGTTGTCCTAGCTGTCCTGGCTATAACTGGATTTATCTAAGTTTATGTATCAGAGCAGGTGTATTAGTACTGAGCAAAAACAATGTGCAGGATTGGATTTGGGAGCAAAGCTGTATGTGCTATCAACAGCAGTAGCATCATCGTAATCATCATTGCAACCCTACTGAATATAAATGTTTTAATAAACATTGTCAGCTGTCGGCAAGTTATTTCATTCTCACCCTCTCTCTTTCCCTCTCTCTCTCCCTCTCTCTCTCTCTCTCTCTCTCTCTCTCTCTCACTCTCTCTCCCTCTCTCTCTCTCTCTCTCTCTCATTTTTCTCCACCTTCCATTTTTCTCAGTGGCTTAGTGTCTCACTGCATCTCCATCCTAAAGGTAAATATTAAATATTCACACCCTAACAAAATTCATAAATACACATGCATGTGTGTATGTATTAAGGCTAACTCATTATACGATGCCAAACCTGTATAGATATGCCACACCCTGACGGAGAAACTCGTTGCCATGACGATGGGCTCCGGGGCAAAAGTCAAAGCTCCTGCCAGCCTCAACGACATCATCACAGTGGCCAAACGCATCAGTCCAAGGTAGAATGAACAGTAGAGATACCAGGAAAAGTCCAGGAAAAGTCCAGGAACATCTCAGATAGGACATGTGGTTTTCACAGAGGTTACTTTCAGCATAAATGTTTTAGATTTAGATTTAGATTTACATATTTATATTTAGATTTACAGTTAACGATCTACAATATTTGAAGAAAAAGGAGAATATCGTCCAAATATCAGGATGTCATGGTGATACGCTTGTATGACACATGGTATGTAACACTTGCCATGTAAAGTAAGTCAGACATGGATTTCACGTTTTATTGGGATTGACGGAGACAGATTTCAAACGCACAGTTTATGTATTGCTCTTTTTCCGTAATGATGAGATTTTGAAAAATGATGAAATGATTTATTCCTCCCCAGGGTTGACGACGTGGTCCGTTCCATGTACCCGCCACTGGATCCCATTCTCCTGGACGCCAGGTAATCACCCCGTTTACTGAGATTAAATGTGAAAGTGGGGCAGTCTCGTTGGCTTGCTTTTGAAATCTTTGCGCTGTTCAAACTCGAGGTGCAGCGCAACTTTTTTCTTTTTAAACCAGTTATCAAGCAGGTTCGGTTCAAAGTCATTTTGTGCAATGAAACAGTATGTGAAATACTCCGATGTGCTCACAAGGCACTGCTCTGAATTTTTTTGGTTTGTTTGTTCACTAACAAGGACTGTCATACCTAACAGCAGGATTGAATCTTGATACCTGTTGTCCTTTTTCTTTCATTAAACACTTGTATATTTCAAAGAGAATGGGGTGAATGATCTTTGCAAAAGTCGACTTTACATTTTGTGATTCGGATGATATGTACGTTGTCCCTTCAGGGCCACCGCTCTGCTGCTGTCGGTGAGCCACCTGGTTCTGGTGACACGGAATGCGTGTCACATGTCTGGCAGCATGGACTGGATCGACCAATCACTGCATGCCGCTGAGGATCACATGGTAGTGCTGAGGGAGGCGGCCCTGGCATCTGAACCGGAGAGGAGTTTGCCAGAGAGAGAGCAAGCTATATAACTCACACACACACGCACATACACACACACACACACACAACACCCATTAAACACATAATGCACGTATGTCCAAGATAGTCTGTACACAGGAAAAATAGACATAAGTAGAATACATACGTACAGCCACATAAACACATAAATACATACACAAACATACAACACACAAAGACTTTTACAGAGCTCCTCATCACACTGAATCACAAGAAAGAAAGAGTTCTCTCTCTCTCCTTCTCTCTCTCTCTCTCTCTCTCCCTCTCTCTCGCTGTTACATTCATATTAACCATTTAAATCACTCCATTAATAGTATATCGTTATCACTGTATATCTCTTCAGCTATTAATGTAACAATGCTTTGACAATCAGACGCATACAATTACAGAGATTTCCGAAACATAGTTAACCACTGCACCCCCTTGTGGTCTGGAGGGATTGGCGCTTCATTCATGGTGTACTGTTCAGATCTTTTGTCTTCTGTTGTTGAGTTAGATTTTAATGAATGTGACCTACATATGCACAAATGCTTTAATGCAATCCCAAATCCCTTTCTTTTTAATGCTATCTTTTTTTTCCATATTGTTCTGACATAACAGCAGAAACACGTGTGTAGACTGTATTATATTGTAATGATTGAGTGGTACGTGTTTTAAAAAGTCTGGTTGTGTGCGTTGTGTTTTTAAAATGGGGCACCGAGTTAAAAAATCCAATTCTGTCCATTTAAAATTGGACAATCTCACCTTATTCAACACATACATCTATTCATACATAGTCATGAAATTTCAGAGAACGAGTGCATTCGTTATTTCTCTCTCACACACACACACACACACACACATACATACATTCCTGTGTCTCTCTCCTACCTCTCAGAGGTGGTCATTAATCCTGGACTGTGGAGCGCAACATCACATGGGCCTCCAAATCCACGCTAATCTCAGGCCAGGGAAACACACAGACACACACACACACACACCCTTGACCAAACACTCTGACCATTACTGCTAGTGTACAATGCTCGCTCAACCCACAAATCAAGCACCTACCAAATCACATCACAGTCCACAAACACACCCTGGACCAGAAACGCCGAATTCTCAATGTTATCTGATTGGCTGACCAAACCATGCCGAAACCACACCTCATTTTTAACCAGCCTAATCAGACACACACAGCAGGGTCTGACCAAAGCTGTTGATTGATGACTTTAACACACACACACAGACACACCTCTATGCTGGTATAACGTAACACAATATCATACATTTCTGTGTCATATCGACTCAATCAAAAAACAGAAAAGGAATGATATATTTACATAAGAGTAAAACTCACTAACCCTCACGTATTCTATCATAAACTGCACGGTCACTTTGGTGATATGATTCTAAAGTCCCGAATTTAAGAGAATAAGATGGAAAAAGAAGCCACAAAATATGCAATATGCAACGCTGTGAGAGAGTGATGTGTTAAAATGAGAATCCGTAAAAAATACACTCAAGCGTGTTTCTGTTTCTGTTTTCTTTTCTTTGTTTTTTATCATTCTTCTTTCTTCCATTCGAGTTGATTTCTTTTTTTTCTTTTTTTTTGTGAACATGTATCATTTGTTACTGAAGTCACTCCGTCACAACATTTTCTTTTACTTCTTTATTCCGACTTGATTTGTACAGGTAAATTAAAGGTTTCATAGGAAAAAAAAAAGACTTATTTTTGCTGTACTTTTTTTTTGTCTTGAATTTGTAATTAAATACAGCTCTAGTAAATTCATTGTTTGATTCAGTAGTGCGACCACACACGTTTTTTTTTTTATACAAATTTGCAGTTCTGGCCAAAATAACAGGGGGAGAGATGAGAGGAGGGGGAGGGGGGGTATTAGCAGGTAGTGGCAGTAACAGTTTTAGCTCATTTGTGTGTATACTGACACTGTGCATCCAGTGTCCCATCCCACCCCCCACCCCACACACACACACACACACACACCTCACAGGAAACAACATTTGGCCAAAATGAATTAACAAGCAATAAGGCTCTACTGTGACAGCATTCAAAAGACACTCTCTCTCTCTCTCTCTCTCTCTCTTTCTCACTCTCTCACACACACACACACACTCTTAGAAACACTCACTACATTGTACAAGTGACCGCTGTCGCATTCCATGAAAATGGAATTTTCTCAAAAACATAAAGTACAAAAAAGACATCTTTTTGAAATTGTAGGCTTTTTTTTTTTAAACAAAAAATGAAAGTTGAAAGTGTTTTTTGGGTGATTTTTCCCCCCCCTCTCAGTAAAGCCCTTTGCTCTTTTTAAGGTTGATCTGTTGCCAGTCCGAGAGAGAGTTGTAATCGCTTCTCTTCATTTCCAAAACCATCTGAAACAAACAAAAGAGGCATTTTATTCAAAAACCCAATGAGAGGGCTTATGTCAAAATTCACAGTACGTGTTTTTATATGGAACATATTAGGAGTTTTAGCAGTATTTGAATAGCAGTAGCGGTGATAAAACTTTCAGCTGATCTCACTGATATTTTTGTAATGAATGTCTGATTAAATGCAAAAACTAATGCAAAACTAAAACTCAGCATTTCTTTATTCTCAAAGTAATACTAACAATGTTAGTTGTTAACCTTGTTTGCCTCAACTAAAAAGTGTAGTTGAGTCAAACTAAGTCTATCAGAGTACAAATAAATAAATAAAACCGAAAATCGTAAGCACACCAAAAGCATAGTTCACTAAAACCCTGATGTTCTCCCTCCAGGACAGCAGAGGGCATCTCCACAGAGATAGCTCACCTGAAAATCATGATCAGACAGGTATGTCTCCAGACGGTTAGGATCCACCCCCTCTGGTAAAGGTCTTCTCAACAGTATCTCCAAAGGAAACTGAGTCTTACTGAGCAAAGCCAGGGCATCCTGTACCAGGGTCAGCTTCTTACGCACGTCCTGTCACACACACACACACACACAAACACACAGACAGACATACACACACAGGCACAAGCGCAAGCACACGGCATGAAAGATAATGTTATAACATTGCTTCATACTGATTTTCTTATGTGTATTCATACATCCATGCCTAAACACACAGTTGTACACACACAGGCACTAATTGGAATGAGAACAATGGTGATGATGATGATGAGGATGATAATGATGATGATGATGATGATGATGATGATGATGATGATGATGACGATGATGAAGGCTCTCTGACCTGTTGCATTGCTCGTGGGCTCTTCTCCCAGTATGGAAATACGTTAGTGAAGGTGAAAGGCTCCGCCCCCTCCTCAATTAGGTATGCCATAGGAGGCCGCCTGGGATTCCTCTCTGCGGGAACACGCACACACACACACACACACATATACACACATTGCAAAATTTCTTTACAATATCATACACACCCAGCGTATCACAATCTGTCATTTATTAGCCACTGAAACTCTCCTCTTACCCCTACAATACTGCAGAGCAGTCTCCATGGCGCATTTTCTCTCATTGTCCCAGTGGGGGCGCTGTGACCCCACAGTTTCTCCACCCTGCCACAGGTACACTTCCATACAGTTATCTAACAAGAAGAGGGCTGGAGAGAGAGTGGAAAAGAGAGAGAGAGAGAGAGAGAGAGATGATAAATGGAACAGTTAGACCAGCATTTTGTGAACGACATAAACTGAGCAACAAACAACACCATCCAGCACATGAAACAGTCAAGTTTTGTCACAAATGCGTTTGTGTGTGAGAGCAAGTAAAGACATTTTTTATACAATTGTTCATTTAGAGCAGCCCAGCAAATGCATGAGTGTGTGTGTGTGTGTATGTATGTGTGCGTGTGTGTGTGTGTGCGCACACGCGTGTGTGTGTATGTGTGTGTGTGTGTGTCTAAGAGTGTGTCTGTGTATCTGAGAGTGTGTGTGCCTTGTGTGTGTGTGTGTCTGAGAGTGTGTGTGTGTGTGTGTGTGTGTGTGTGCATCTATGCTGTCACCTGGATGAGGCACAGAGTATAGCCTTCTCTGAAGGAAAGGCATTGCCGTGACAACACCAGTTACACGTGCAGGATTAATCAGCTCTTCCCCCTTGAAGGTTCCTGATTGGACACTAAAGTGGAATAGGCGGGGAGTGAACTGGTATTTGCCAGGGTCTGAGAGAGAAGATATTTGCATATTCAAATAAGTGTAAAATGGAACAAGACCTGTACTTATTAACCACGCAATGTGCTGTATAGTTGTCTTGCATTGTGTGTGGTGGTACAGAGTTATGTTAGACATGTTAAAATGCACACAGAATTATCAGTTTATCCAATTTATACCTTGTAGCATGCAATCGTAGGACTTCCTGTCTTGTGGACCAATGGCGTTCCAAAACTCTGTTGGTTCCGCCCCTTCTTCTACCTCCTGCACCCTTATAGGACTGCCACTGCTCAGTCCCAGCACAGGAGAACACCTGGAATATATTCCCAGCATTTAAAACACATAGTTCTAACATCAAAACACACACACACACACAAACACACACATACACATTTCTTTCACACATACACACATCTAAAGTCAGGAAGTGGTAGAAAGTGTGTCTTACACGTGTGTGAGGCGTTCTGCTGCGTGTTTCGCCACCTGCCGCGCAGTGGCGTGGGCTTTACAGCCATGCCAGAGGAGCAGCGCCCCCTGCTGGGCATTAAGGAGGACCAGGGAGCCACGGGAGCGTAAGCTAGAGCAGGAGCATTCAACCTCCAAGAGGCTGGCCTCCTGAGGCATGTCACCCCGGACACAGAACAAACGCCAGCCACCTGAAACACACACACACACACACACACACAGATAAAAAAAACACATGAATTCACATGTATGTACATACCCACACGTACAGACAGAATAAGGCATACACGTACACACACACACACACAAAGGGAAATACGTAGACCAAAGCATGTTCATTTACACACCACAAAACCCACTTAATATCTTATAAAACACATTGTTTACAGAAATAATCACTGCAAATATAATGCTGATGGCGTGTGTTTGGGATATGATGGAATAGGTCTAAGTTGTTTTTTTTTATCCAGATGAGAACAGGTGTGTACCAGAATAATTAAACTAGATATTTAAACATCTACATAAGGAAAACACTTTCGTTCACACACCAGGGTGTTGGCTACTTTCGTCTCGGTGTCCGGCGTGGATGACCAACCCTCCTTGGAACAGCTGCAGGAAACAGGGCGGTTCCTCCCCCTCATTGACCAATACCCGAGACTGAGGTTCAACGGCATAGGTCAGTGCTGGAGACAAGTCCTGCCCACTAACCCGCGAGTGACGTCCCTGCCAGAGGAAGAGGGCGGAGCCTTGCTGACCGGTGCCGTTACTCTCGGCAACGATCTGATCCACTGCAAACAATGCAAAGATACATGAAAGCATCCATATATGTGAAGATATATGTGTGCATATTTGTGAATGAAAAATGCATTTATATCCATACATACACGTACTGTGTCTGAGAACTGTATATGAAAGCATGAATGTCCAGCAAAATGGTTATACGATTACTTGTTTACGCATTTACATGTTTACATATATGCTGAAACACATGTACACACACACACACAGACACAGTATCTCACCTAGCGCGTTGAGGCGATACGTCCAACGCACGACGTAAGTGTCGTGCTCGTGGAAGTGTCCCAAGCTATTTGGAGGAATCTCATGCTCGCCGTTCTCGCCAACTTGCCACGTTTCCACGGCAACCGTGCTCAGCTCCGCCTGCCGACCGTCGCTAAGGGTGACCAGGTCCCGTCCCCTTTGTACGTCCACACCTTCCAGTGTGATGGACCCTGAATTTGCCACGCCTTGTCCGGCAAACAGGGCTTTGGCATCACATGACCAGTGTTCAATGGGCGGAGACACAGGGGAAGATACAGGCAAAGGATTCTGGGTGACAGAGAGCGAGAGAGAGAGAGAGAGAGAGAGAGACAGGAAGAGGCAGATGCTGGTCAGATTACAGTACAAAGACATATCTGAGTGGTCGTCTCTTGTGTAATTAGATTGTGTTAATTTTGTGCTCACTTGCACCTCCTGCTGGCCAGGAGGGGTACTGTCTGCGTCTTGGTCGGCTTCTTTTGGCTTGATCCAGTCCACAAACTTCAGCTTAAAAAGCACGGTCTCACCCTCTTCAAACACACGGCCAAAGAGAGCCCAAACGGGTCGCCCCACACCCTGCCTGCAAATACACACACACATTTCAAACAAACACAAACACATACATGAATACGCCAACACAACATTTACACTCTGTGTATTCATCATTTACCTGCTTATAAATGTATGTAATTATCAGTCTGAAGTTCACAGACTTTGCCTAAGTCTACATTCATTACTGTCTTAAAACTCACCGGTGAATCTGAGCATTGGTGCCTGATGGATCCAGGGGGTTGATCCTGCAGTTACTGTAGTCGTAAGGTCCGCCCCACACTTGCTGAGCCAATTGCAGTGCCAGTTTCCTGTCGCTAGGGCCAACATCTTTCCCGTGCCACAGGTACAGCTCGCTGCCAAAGTCAAACAGCAGGGTCTGCAGGGAGCGGATACGAAAATGTAGAGTCAAGAACACAATCCCGTTCCTGGATCAGGACGGTGGTTCAAACATAGCACAGCTAAAAGTGTGTAGTTATGTCATTTGGGGCAACGTAACTTGAATACAGTTAGGTGAGCCTCCGACTTCGGTAACACTTAGGGTAACACTTGCTGGAAACAGTGTCTTAA
>NC_044510.1:7807816-7812816 GCF_902362185.1 Chanos chanos
AACACAGACACTACACATACACACACACTCTTACCTCATTGAAACACATCACATATTGGGTTGTGCTGCTAGGAGGGGAGTAGACAGTGGAGTACACAGGCTCCTACAAGGAGGAGAGGAGAGGAGAGGAGAGGAGAGGAGAGGAGAGGAGAGGAGAGGAGAGGAGAGGAGAGGAGAGGAGAGGAGAGAGTCAATTACTAGAAGGCTTAAATATACACAAAGTTACAGGAATATATATATAAACGTACACAGACAGAAAGGGTCATGAACAAACACACTGAACCTAGTACACATTCACAGACACAGCAGGTCACAGCAGACCTTTACCAAAGCGAATGTTGACACCAACCCATATACATAGTCAAATTTACACACACATACACATGTTCACATGCAAATCTCACAAGCTTACCCAACACTGGGGAAGAGATGGGCAATCATGTGCAATTTCACTCCCATTCTACAGGGGGCAGCATTGGAATGATGGAGAAAAAGAGGCCAAAATTGGAAAAAAAAAAAAAAAAAAAGATGGAAAAACAGAGGAGTGCACATGGGATGTAACCCCCCTTGATGAAAGAAAGATGAGTGTATTGGACATGAGGTAATCGGAGTTCAGAGCACGCACACTCACAAACATGTCCACACAGAGCAGATGAAGTAATCTGCAAAGTTCTGTGCCATCACGTTGAGAGCTTGTGTGATTGTTTGAAGTGAATGGGCTCTGAAGCAATCGGCTGTTTTAATTGGCTGAGTCACCTGTCAGTCAAACGTTCCTAAGAAACGGCTGAACCCAAGCTCTTGCCTTGGTTTTCTTTTTGACTATTGCCTTTACTGATTACTTATTCCAAGGAAAAAGACACAAAAACTCCTCACACACCTGTGGTTTCACAGTAGGTGTAGTTTTTCTCTCTTCTTCCTGATACTGGTCAGTTAGTCTGCAGAGGGAAAGGCAGGAAGATGTTTTCATGAGAAACAGTTTTTGTAATATTTGCCTTATTATCATTATAAATCCCAACCTTCCACTCACACATTCAGAAAGATAAAGAAAGATGAGAGAGAAAGAGAGACAGAGAGAGAGAGAGAGAGAGAGAGAGAGAGAAACTGATAGTACCTGTCTTTATTGATGGAGGTCTTATCTATTTGGAGGTGTTGTGGGAGCTGTGTTTGGGAGGAGGTTTCTGCAGGAGTAGTGGCGTGTTCCTCGGGAAAGGAGCGACGATTTCTGGCGGAGGATACAGAGGAGGAGACGTCCTGTCTCGTTCTTTGCCTCCACGGCGCGCTAGAACGAGGAGCTGTATCCATGGTCATCACCTCCGTCACCTCTCTCCATGCCCCCTCTCCCTCTCTCCTCCCTCTCTCTCGTCTCTCCTTCCTTTCCTCCATCCTCTCTCTCCTCTCCCTGCCGTTTCTCGTCTGCTCAGTCGGGGTGTCCCTCTCTCCAGCCGCTCCCTTCAACTCTGCACCCTCAGACTGGCTTTTCTTCAGGATGCCTTTCACCTCAGAGCCCTGCTGCAATGCATGCTGGGAGCTGTAGTCCACAGCCGGATGGGACGTAGGCTCAGTAAGGAGCTCCGGCCCAGGTGCCCGCTCCTGGTCCGAGCGCGGCTGGGACTGACGCACTTCGCTGGGCTTGAGGTTGACGGAGAGGGCCTGCTGGCGGTCAGAGAGGTGAGCTGACAGACGTAGCGGAGGCAGCTGGACGGGCCCTTTCTGGAGCTAAAACGGAAGGAGAAAAGAGAGGGTGAGAACGCCGAAACCCTTTTTTCTCAAGTCGGCCGTGAACTTCTGACCTTGATCGTGAACCAAACTCAGACCTCGGACTCTGAACTTAGCCAATGACCTCTAACCCCGCAATCTAACCTTTAACCCAAACTCTAAGCTCTAGTGTCACTTTTTTGTATTTTTTAAGTTTTAATAAAGTATTTTCTATATTTGTCTGAACACACACCCACACACACACCCCTCATACTGACCAGGTTGACTTCATCCACTGTGATTGGCTGAGTGCGGTAACGCCCCCCTTTTTGCCTCCGTCTCTCAGTAGCCTCGGCAGAGGGGCTTCCCTCACCCCCAGGGGCCCGTGGCTGAGACAGCTTATTAAACAGAGCCAGTTTCTCACTCAGGGTCAGCTTAGAGCTCTCATCGTCTTCCACTTCCAGGTCGGCCTGCAAAGCCTGGGGCTCGCCTGTCTCACCTATCCTGGGCTGGCTGCTCAGGAGCAGGCAGGTTACGGGAGAGAGATGTGGTGGAAGACAGAGGTCATGGTTTATCAGTTAGAAAGAGCTGAACAGGCTAAAGATTGAAGGTTACTGAAAATTCATGTAGGCAGCATGAGTAAAGCAAGAGGGTCATTTAAAGAGCAACGTAGTCCCACCTACCCAACACCCACTATCATTTCCTCACGGGTGATTGGCTGTGTGCTCCGACGAACTCTGTTTTCATACGAGCGAGGCTTAAGGAAAGAGGAAGCATCAGAAGTCTTCTCCAACTCCTAAGAGAGAGAGAGCGAGAGAGAGAGAGGAGGAAAGAAAAATCCATCAAGGGGACATGAAGGGATGGAGAGAAACAGGAAGAAAGAGATGTCATGTCTCTAATATACATGAGCAATATTTGAAAAGCAAATAAAGGAAGGTCATGTGACACATGCGAACAGTGAACCAGTACAGCCAGTTTAAATATCACATCATGTAAACAAAAACAAACTCTCCCTCTCTCTCTCTCTCTCTCTCTCTCTCTCTGTTTCTCTCTCGCTGTTTCTCTCTCTCTCTCTCTCTCTCGCTGTTTCTCTCTCTCTCGCTCTCTCTCTCTATTTCTCTCTCTCCCTCTCTCTCTCTCTCTCTCTCTATCTCTCTGTCTCTCTCTGTGATGGATGGAAAAGAGGGGAAGTAGGTCAGCAGGTGGATGAATAAAATAACAGCACTGGCAGCCAGCTCTTGAGAGGAACGCTAGGGGCTCAAAGAACTACGTGAGCAAATCGTAACCATGCAGGTCACTGGGTAACCAGACACCTGAAGTGTTCCGTTACCGGCCCCTGGCCAGAGAGGGATGGATCGAGAGAGAGAGAGAGAGAGAGATAGAGACAGAGAATGAGAGAGGTGAAGAAATTAGCCGAAAGCTAATCGTATTTATATAATAGCTGTTTGTATTCACCCGGGGTTTTAACACAGCTGAGTCTGTGAAGTTCTGGTGTCCGACTGAAACCCAGATTGAAATACAATATCCACAAACAAACCACTCGGTCTCAAGCTAAACGTTGGCTCAGTTCCATTATGTGAAAGAGCACTAAACCTATTATTACTATAATATGCCACTGGAACCAACACCTTATCACAAACCTACTGTAAATGTACTGTCACATGCACAAGCACAGTGTATATTTACAAATGCAATAATATCATTTTAGCCGATGCGGTACAATAAAAGCATTCAAGGTTTATTGAGTTCTGCAATGTCTAAAGAAATAATATTATTTACTTTTACTATTTCTCATCCCTTTAGTAAAAAATCTATTTTGAGCTACTGCGCAGTATCGTCTATAGTTTACGCGCGTTCAAATGTTTCCGTATAAATGTTTACAAGTTGACATTGTGCGATGCCATCGTTTGTTATTGTTGTTTTGTTCCAGATGTTGTTGTTGTTCACATATATGTGTATTGACCACAGCAGAGTATGACAATGGACGTGACAGTGTGAATGTGGATATGCTAACTCAGAGCCTGTTAGCGAAGGCATGAGTAACTGTAACGTGAGCAGCCAACGGGGGACCTGAGACACACGATGGCATAGAGATATTCAGAAAGCAGAGGGGCCTGAACTCTTTGAACTCTCCGGGTGGGAAGCCCATCTATCTGTGACTATGTCTATACCGAACATGTCCACAAGTGTATGAGCAGCCCAGTTCTCTCTCTCTCTCTTTTTTTTTTTTTTTTTTTTTCATCTGTGCCCTGAGCGCCATGGAATGACCAATCCGATTGTGAGGCGACTCTGTAACTCCTACTTTGCTATTAATTGTAATTAATAGCTATTGAAGCTGTAATAATGATATTATAATGATATTATGATATTATAATGATATTATCTCATGTCTCAATAACACCGAGCCTAATACAGGACCAGTAACACAGACCACTGTGAGAGCCCAGTGGGACTGGACCAGTAACACAGACCACTGTGAGAGCCCAGTGGGACTGGACCAGTAACACAGACCACTGTGAGAACTCAGTGGGACTGGACCAGTAACACAGACCACTGTGAGAACTCAGTGGGACTGGACCAGTCACACAGACCACTGTGAGAGCCCAGTGGGACGTATGTGTGGAGAAAATGTCAGACTGATTCTGGGCGGTGCTCCGATGAACCAAATGAACTCGTGTTAAGTGAGACATGACACACGAAACTTTGAACGTGACATTTTCAAAAGGTGTCCACAGAGCATCTTACACACTCTCTCTCTCTCTCTCTCTCTCTCTCTATCTCTCTCTCTCTCTCTCTCTCTCTCTGTGAATCTTTGATGTGTGTGTATTAAAACAGTGAGAAAAGGAGGTCTTCTGTTCTGTCCAACGCGATGACCCTTTCTGATTAGGCCTTGAGATTGACTGTAAAGAACAGAGCGGGGTCGTGACCCCCCGGAGAGTGGACAAGAGCGTCCAGTTTCATGGCAGAGGCTTACTTTAAACAGAGACATCTTGGCAGCCACGCTCATCTTGGCTCTGTCATCTATTTTCACATCCACTGCAGGGAGAGGAAGAGAGGTTACATTAAGTTACATTAGATCTGCAGGGAGAGGACGAGAGGTTACTTTAAGTTACATTACATCTGCCTGACAAGACATGGCCTGTTAGGCAAAGAACAACCACACACACACACACACACACACACATACACACACAAACATATGCGATCATTATGACTAATCCTCGTTCTGTGTGAGGTAACAGACATACTATTTGCCAACAGTCCTGCTCACCTGGTATTATAACTTTTTTGCCTCTCTTCTCTCT
>NC_044510.1:7815316-7825316 GCF_902362185.1 Chanos chanos
TCCGAGGCCGTGACGGGCTGCGTCCGGAAACGCTCGTTGGTTTTGCGGCCCCCCGCCGCGCCCCCCGGGAGGTAACGCCGGGTGCGACGCCTACCTCCCTCCCCACCAGGCTTCACTGCCAGGTCAAGGGTCGAGGCCATGCCACTGCTGTCAGCGACACTGCCGGGATGGATGGATAAGAGAGGGAGGAGAAGAGAGAGAGAGAGAGAGAGAGAGAGAGAGAGAGAGAGAGAGAGAGAGAGAGAGAGAGGGAGAGAGAGAGAGAGGGAGAGAGGGAGAGAGAGAGAGAGGGAGAGAGAGAGAGAGAGAGAGAAGGAGAGAGAGAGAGAGAGAGAGAGCGAGAGAGGGGGAAAAAGGACAATCTGAAGACTTCAAGTAACTGTTTCCATTCGATTATCTGCCTTGACATGCAATAACGTAAAAAAAAAGATTAAAAAGCATGGACACAACCAAGGGAAAGAGTTTAGATGTGTGTGGGAATGTTTAGGTGAGAAAGAAAGAAAGAAAGAAAGAAAGAAAGAAAGAAAGAAAGAAAGAAAGAAAGAAAGAAAGAAAAAGAACTGCAGAAAGCAAAAATAAATTTAAAAAAAAATCATTTTGAGGAGCAGATGAAAAAGTATTGAACTGAAACCCGTAAGCGCAGCAGATGCTGACAGACACTAAAAAAGTAACCTGCTTTCCAAACACAAACATCAGTAGCTATCGAAACTAAGGCTCATTCAGGTTAATTTTCAGCTTTGCACTGCAGTCTGCTAAAAGCAACGGTTTTATCAAGCGCTAAAGTTGATGTTGATTGCTGTTATTCCACACGCAACCCATTATATCACCAAGACGACCACCGTTTGGAGAATACTTATCCAAACACACACCCTTACACACACACACACACACACACATAAATACAAACACACACGCACGCACGCACACACACACACACTGGTGGAGAGCCTACACTCCCTCAGCCTGAGTTCCAGTCCGCGTTTGCTGCAGCAGGGCGCTTCTCAGCTGGCCGACTGACACACGGGTGCAGAGCTGGGGCAGGTCAGGGCCCGGAGAACCCTGGGGTTCCGGAAGGTTCTCCCCAGCAAAACCCAACACATCACACTGCCTGAAGCAGGGCATCGGATAGAGGGAGAGATGGAAAGAGGATCAGAAGAGGAGCACAGGAAGGGAGATACTGAGGTGTGACAAAAAGGAGGGTGGTGGACTGTGCACATTGAGTCTGTGAAAGCAGGAGTCGAATAACGGAACGAGAGATCAGGAGAGATGCACTGTGACTGATCGGCACGGAAAAGAAAAGGAGACAGAGCGGAGGAGAGGAGACTGTGAAGGAGGGAAGGATGAACGAAACGGCAAACGGACCGTCGCAAAAAAAAAAAAAACTTTCCGCTCGTCGGTTTGGACCGAAGAAGGTTCCGTGACGGACGATTCCGATCGATTCTCACCAAACATCATACACTGAAGCCAGTACCATCTGTCTGTCGCGTCATCGATATCTCAGTCCAGTCCCCTGTATTCACAACTCATAACCGGTTTGTAATACCCACAGAAAATGTGCCCCCATTAATAACCGTGAAGCACTGTGAACTGCAGTTACCTGCTAAAGAGACATCAAAGAACCTTCAAAGATTTGTGATTAAGGCAGACATGAAGAGACAAGGAGAGGTTTTTTTTTCCAGGACACACACACGCACGCACGCACACACACAAACGCTTTTTCCACATCGCACTTTGGCACTGCTAATTCAGACAACTCCGTAGCTTGGTTATATTAAAAGAACTGCGACTATTTTTAACTAATATTGGGTTACCGGGTGTGTGTTTACCTGGTGCTAATGGGTGGCGCTATAGTTCTAACAGAACCTCCACAGAGCCCAGGAGAGATTCAGCAGGAATGTAAAGCTTTATTGATTACTGTGGTGATAGCAGAAGCTGTTTAAAAGTGTTCAGTCTGACCTCAGGTAAACACGGAACAAACGCACAGCTCTCTGTGCAATGTGTCACTTTTTCTCATGTTTGTTAAATGACTGCGTTTTTATGAAATGATTGCTTCTGAACGTAGAGCAAAACTGTGGCGTAGGTGAGCTTTTTTGGGTTTTTTTTGCTAAAGAAAATTCCCATAATACATGAGAGAACATATCCATAATAAAACAGGCAGTAAACTGGTCAATGCCATGTGCCAGCTAGAAGCTGCTTCATACAACTGCTTTGAATACGTAAGCAGACAGTCACCTGAAGCAGGAAGTATTTTCATAATAAATTTTAATACATTTTCATATTACCCAAAGTAAACTACTGTGTGAATCATAAAGTGTCTGTTATTGATGTGACTGATAGATTACTTTATTCATCACACAAATGCTGTCACCCTTCCACTTATATAACATTTATATGTAATGACCCTAATTAACCCATTTATTCTTTATGGTCTTGACTGAACTAAACTCACCTGCTCAGGTAGGCGTTTTCAGAAGTGGGTTCCCCCTCAAATCCATTGGAGATTTTTGGAGGGGGCGGATCTCGCTGAGGCGGAGCTCTGCCACGCCTTCCCGCCCCGCCATTTACCTCTTCCAAATAAGGTTTATCCGTGAGGGCGGAGTCACGTCCCTCTCGCCCTTCCCTCTCCCTCCTGGACCACTTAGAAGGCAGCTCTTCCTCCTGGTTGCCATAGCGCTCAGCCAGCTCCCGCCTCCTCTCCGCCTTATAGCGGGCGATCCGCTCCGCTCGCGTTTCTGGAGCTGGGTTTTCCATGGCATCCATGTCAAAACAGCTCCGTTTGTTTTCTGTGCGTTAGAGAGTCTGAGAAGTTTCCGGATGCCTTTGAGGATGAGAGCACATTTATAAGACCTGCGGTGGTGGTTTCTTCCTCTCCGCTTAAGTTTGCACTTTAAACATGCAAAAAAGGCGGAGTCACAAGTGCAAAGAGGCTCGACCAATCAGCTTCTCCGTCCAGGTACGGCTCCTCCAATCAGACGCTCAGTCTGGGTATTGGTGTGAGGACATTGCACTGCTGAGACAGAGAGAAGAGGTCAGTGAGGTGTGAGATAAAGTTCTCTTTGCATTGTGAAACATTAGTTGCATCAGTTCAGTCAGTGAACCATTCTTTTCTTTATTGAGTAAATCATTGGGTCTGTACAATACACACTGAGCATTTACAGTGATCAATCATGAAAGATCAGATGCACAGTTGGCAAATAAACACAAATGTACGGACGCACGAACGCACGCACACAGACACACACACCCAAGCACGCACACGCACGCATGTTCACAAACGTGGCGCCGTGGCTTAGTTGGTTAAAGCGCCTGTCTAGTAAACAGGAGATCCTGGGTTCGAATCCCAGCGGTGCCTTTTTTTTTCAGGCGGGGGGGCCAGCCGCAGCCTAAAGGTTAGAGAAGCAGGATTGTGACTGAGGTCGTCAGTTCGAGCCCCTAGACCGGCAGGAAAAATGTGGCTGGGGGTGTGAACGAGCAGCATTTTCTCCTCCCTCAACACGCTCTCAACGCCCACGGCTGAAGTGAGCGAGGCACTTAACCCCCAACTGCTCCTCGGGCGCGGTACTGCGACTGCTCCTCGTGTGCGTGTGTGCTCACTGCTCCTGGTGTGTGTGTATAGGATGGGTTAAACGCAGAGGCTGAATCTCACGGCTCACTGTTCCTAGTGTGTGTGAGACCAATAAAGAACTTAACTTAACAAACACACACACAGTAATGCACACGGTATGGATGCTAGATGTGAGCACAAAACTGAGCACCTCAGAAGAAATGTCTTTTCACCTCCGCTCACAGTCTGAAGCTGTTTATAACTGTTTATAACTGTATCCACCTGTTAAATGTGTCCATTACAAAATTAGCCTCTTCTTCCATCTATTCTCACACTGACACCCCCCCCCCTTCCCATCCCTCCCTCCCTCCCTTCCTCTCTTTCCCTCTCTCTTGCTCTCTCTCTGCAAGATGACCTGCTTTGATCAGCTCTGTTGGTTGGGAATCTCCCCTTGCACTGAAACCCTAAACCTCCGAGACTCAATTCAACTTAGCAGTCTTCATGTCCTTTCTAAAACTCACTTACCGATTCAGCTGTATCAGCTGATACGCATGCAAGCGCACTGCATACTTCTTTAGTATCGTTTTTCTTTAAAAATGTTATCGACACTGTCCTAATTTATAGCCATACAGTCAAGGTAGATCAGAACCCGCTCTCAGGGAAAGTTTCCCCTCAGAACACGCCATTGCTTACTTGTTTGTGAGAAATTACACACTCTCTCTCTCTCTCTCTCTCTCTCTCTCTTTCACTCACACACACACACGCACACACACACGCACACACACACACACACAGACTTCACACTATTCCAAAATCCCATCTGTTCTTTTTGATTGTTAGCGCTCTGTCTGCGTTAGCAAGTATGAAGAAAGAAAAAGGGGTTCCATGAACAGAGCCTCAGAGCAGAACGGAGGCTGTTTACAAATGACGGAGTGTAAGCCATTTTGAAAAAAAGAACTGTATCTCTCATGACCATTCACAGTATAAGCAGGCTATGGCCCACAGTGCTAATGTCAGTAAATGTTAGCTTTCACTTTTCCCTGAACCACACAATAACAATGACCAGTAGGAATAGTTTCAAACAGATATGAAAATGTTTGGTTTTTCATAAGGCCAGCGGTTAATCTCCAAACATCACGGTTAAGGTAGAACAGAAGCTTTCGTAGATATCACGCCAAAGACAAGTTAGCAAACTGTAAAGGGAGGCTATGCGTCCGTCTAGCGTAAAGTTTTTGTTCTAGCCTGATTCGAGGGGAGCGCTTTGTTCCCCTTATTTGGCTAATGGGAGAGGCCTTCGTTCTAAAGGAGACTTATGAGTGATTAAATAGTTCTATGTATATTCAGATCTGACTCAGCTACGTTTCCCAAACAGGACCTGCGGCCATGGCACCCTCTCCCTTCAAAGTTTCTATATTTTGTGTTGGAGGTCATACCCGTCAGCTTATGCAAATGGTTGCCCATGGTGACCTGGCTATCAGGCTCCTTGCATGACACAAACAAAGCTGGGTTTCAGAACACATACATAAATAATGACATCATCCCCATGTCACTCATCCACTAACACACAGGAGTGCAATGAAACTCTATTAGGCAGGCCCGTGTGTGTGTGTGCGTGCGTGTGTGCGTGCGTGCATGCGTGTGTGTGTGTGTGTGTGTGTGAGCAAGAGAGAGAGAAAGAGAGAAAGAGAGAGAGAGAGAGAGAGAGAGAGAGAGAGAGAGAGAGAGAGAGAGACAGTGTAGGGGCCTCCTCCAAATTTCCGAATATGCAAAATGTTCATGTCAGCATTTCTGCCCCGCTCCCCAACAGTACGCACACAATAGCCCCAGTCCTCTGTTCCGCAACGGGGCAAAAAAAAGTGCGAGGACTGTTAGCATAGCGTAGGGACGGCCGCAGAGCTAAAGCAAAACAAAATCACAGGGACACTAACTCTATTAAGTCACACTAATCAATCACATGCACTGTCCTGGCTTAGCAACGACTTACCTAGCTCTCTGTTTCAATTGGGTCTCGTCCTATTGTTGTAAAGCGGACTGCTAGACATTCTGTGTAGAACCAACTGTCTTTGATCTGTTTATCTCCAGGCAATACTTTTAAATACTGAGCATTTCAACCACTCAGTATCATTTAAATATAAAGTATTTTAAGTGTCAAGTACATTTCATTCATTGAATTTTAAGTTTATTAATTCACTCAAGGGGAGACTGCCTGTGTCACATTCTCATTCTCATAAAATCTATTTTCAGTAAATACAAATACGTGAAGTTACACACCAACAAAATTACACTACTGTTAGCGTAAAAACTCCCCAAACCAGAGATTATATCACAATCAATACAAGGATCCAAAGGTAAAGCTCCGTTCCAGCCAATGTTTGAACTGTCTGTCTCCCAGACTCAGTGTGCGGGAGACAGGGGCAGAGAAGTCTGCTCTGGCCTGTCTGGATCGTCTGAGAGATTTAACAAGCTCAGCTCATCCGTGGAGTAATCACTCCCCCAAACACAGACACAGATACTTATAGTAGTGATAGCGTGTGTGCGTGTGTGTGTGTGTGTCAAACTCTCACCTTCACACATACAGGAGTGTGTGATGATGTGTCTCCCGTATGTGTAAAGATGTGAGTTTGACAAAAACACAAAGCTAAGCAGGGCGCATATTCTCTCTCTCTCTCAACACACACACACACACACATACATATGCAAAAACACATACAAAAATCATTTCTCTAACCACCACCCTACCTACTTTGCAGGCAAACCCTCCAGTTACGACAAATTAAAAGGGAGACAAATCCACATATCCAGTAGACTAACTAAACCAACTGACAGCAAAGAGTGTACATCCACAAACCACAAAGGGAAAGTGAGAATGAGAGAGATAAAGAGAGTGAGAGAGAGAAAGAGAGAGAGAGTTCAGGAGGTCACGTGAGTAGCTCAGAAAGAGAGAGAGAGAGAGAGAGAGAGAGAGAGAGAGAGAGAGAGAGAGAGAGAGAGAGAGAGAGTGTGTGTTTGCTGGTTGGTTGATGTTTGGGATCAGTCAGGCTGATGAGTCGGTAATCCAGTAACTCTGTGTGACACAGACATGTGCTGAGCACACAGAGAGGGAACAGACAAACGAGTCCCCTCGGACAGCGCGCTGGAAGACGCGCCAGCAAATCCGTGATTCAACGCCTCACAGCGATAGCAAGGGAGTGTGTTTGTTTGGACAGTGTGTGCGCATTTGTGCGAGTATGTACGTGTGCGGCCCAATCGACCATAACTTTGTCAACGTGTGCACGCGCACACACACACACACACACACACACGGGCGACAAATCTGCATAATAAGCCTAACTAGTTCTGCTAAGTCAGTAGGGAAGAACCACAGAGCGTAAGATATGAACTTTCAAACAGCACTGCATCATACATTTGACACTGCAAAAGAGAACCTTAATGAAGAGTGTGGAATAAGGGTTGAGAAAGTGTCACACAGCCAGCCAAACAACAAAACACAGACTTAATGACCATCTCTGTATCAGTCACAGATGACAGTTTTTAGACACAGATAAGGAAAAAAAAAGATGGAAAAAAGCTCAAAAAGGCAGAATAAATAGGACAGAGTGAGATGTAGTGTTCTCCTGAGTGACCAAACTAATCAGATGTGGAATTTTTTTTTTTTTTTGGGAGGTGGGGGGGTGTAAGAGTTAAATGATCTGCCTGGACCTGCCTGTCTTAAGAGTACTTTGACAGTGTCTATTTTAGTCAATAGCCCATTAGACTGCATAGTACATAGTCCAAGACCCCTGTCCTGGGAGGTATCTGACCATGCGAGATGTCCATTCACGTCACAGCGTGTAGTACAGATTAAAGTGGGGATTATGGGCAAGAGGGGATTCCAAACGGATCATTCACTTGCTCCATCACACACACAGAAACACACACGCGCGCGCACACACACACACACACACACACCGTATAGGATAGTTTATGCCTGAGGACAGTTAGGATGTCTGGATTGACGTTGAGATTATGGAAAAGGGATTGAGAAACAAGATGAAGGACTGCTGCTGAGAGCAAATAGGTGCCCCCCCCCCACACACACACACACACGCTAGTCTCTGATCTCTTTACAATTTAACACCTCAAAACCAAATAAGCCCACAAAATTAACCTCATAGTTCTTCTGAGAATACAGGAGACAGTTCTTCTGACGGCAGAAGATGGCAGAAGGCATTGACAGTAACGAACTTATAAAAATTGTGTGATCATCAGCATGAACCTACAAAACTAATAAACAAACATATGCCTCTCCCTCTCTCGCCACAGGAATGATGTTAATCCTAAACACTCACAAACTGTGAAGATATCTTCACATTCCTCAGTTTGGTCACAACCTTGTTCACCAACTGCCACATAGCACATGAGTTCTCAAGGAACCAGAATGGATTCCCTTTGGAATTCAAGACATCCCACCAAAGAGAAACTAGGAATACGCACATACTCTCATCATCTGCTGTCACAGACAGTATATGGTACAATAATTGAACCCTGTAGATACAGAACAGGGCATACCAACAGACTATCACCAAACACTCACAAAACAAAGCAAATGAATCCCTAGATATTTGGAAACACTTGTGAACAACACATAAAAAAACAAAAGAAGGGTACAAACCTCTTTGAAAATGTGTGTGTGTGTATGTGTGAGTAAGAGAGAGAGAAAGGGAGAGAGAGACCCCATACTAGTGGGATATTTGAACCGACCTCAGAATTGGATTGTCTTTTTGTCTTTAAATAGCTTATCTTACCATGTCATGTAATTAAAATAGCTCACAAATCCGACGACAAAGCAGGTCTGAACGCTAGTAGGAAGCACTTGTAGCACGCATATCTACTAACTAACATAAAACTAACAACCGACGGTGTCCCCCATCATGAGCGGCTGATTCTTGGACAGTGTCCTCTTACCTGAGCTCTGCTAACCAATCAGGGAGAGAGAGCTGTGTTCTTAGAAAAGTGACATCATCGTCTACTCGGACTGTACCTGCAAACGCCCAATTTTAAGCCGATGGCGTTTTGTTGGGTCTCTGCTCACGCGCCATTGTCAGGTTGTTGTTTTTTTTTGGGGGGGGGGGGGGGGGGGGGGGGGTTGTCGTTTTTTGTTTTTTGTTTTGTCAGTGTCAGATACTTAAATGTTGTATTTAGCGTCTAGTGAAATCAAACATCTATACATCCATTCAAGTTAAGCAAGACAAGGAGTTCAGAGCGAATGTTTGCTGACTCTGATGAATTATGACGCAGCCAAGTCCAGTCGGTGCGCGTGCTTTGATGCATACAGGTGTTCGTTTGCACTACTGAAAATAGGTGTAACTGGAGCGCGAACATCGGGTGTGCTACGCAGCGGAGATCGCATTTAATGCCAGACGTGTCTGCCACACCGTAAAATAAAAGTTATCAGCCTATGCCCATCGTTACATTTTTTCCTACATTTTATGAACGGGGTGGTGCAAACATCTGAAATGATAAATGACATCTTAACACTTCACGGATAATAAAACCAATTTGAAACGCTACCTACATACGTCAAACGTCCACTCTTCGAAAACAGTTTGTCCTAGCTGCAAATGCTATCGTTGCATGTTAGTCTTTACTTTAGTCTTCTGTCAAAGGTCTTTAGTCTTTTATCAATGGTACTTACGTGCACTTCGGTCGAATCAGCCGTGTCTAGTGTTCCTCGTTAGGGCAGGGCGCCTGCAAGCACATGGGGAATGTATAAGCCCTTTTAGGGAGCGTGTGTGTGTGTGTGTGTGCGTGTGTGTGTGTGCTTAAGAGAGAGAGAGAGAGCCCTGGTAAAAATAACCACCGAAGCATCAGGGCAGTGGGCGACACCATTACATTCCATTTGGAGAGGCCAAGGTTGAGGGAGAACAGGAGCCGCACTGTAACTTAACCAAGGCAACCAGTACCACAAGTCAGTATCTCCCACCTCAAACCAGTAAGAGAACTGTGAGAACTTCAGAGACACTGCAAGACCCTGTTAGCAACTTACACATGTCCAGGAACAGAAAACCAAAAACACACCTCATTCACACTCCAAATGTAAACTAGAAATTTACGCACGCACGAAACATTTTCCCAGCCTCTCTCAAATGAGCAGTCTGAAGAAGAGTTTAGGGATCAGCTGATATAACTCTAAGAAGGAAATAACCGACTACATTTTCAAAAGCTGCAAATTGATTGAACAGTTATATAACTGTGGGATTGTATGACATCTGTTACAACTGCTTTATGTACAACTTATTACAAATATTCCTTAGAACCTCCGCAGAGTGCAAAAACGTGTTACAACAGCGCCTCCTATTGGCCAAGAGCAAGAACACACTACACTAAACAGAGGGTCTGTGTATAGGTTTTGCTTTAGATGTATGTCTCTGTGCTCCATTGTCTCATACACATAGACACATATACATGAACCATTTA
>NC_044510.1:7830316-7847816 GCF_902362185.1 Chanos chanos
GCGTTGTGCAAGATTTGTAAGATGTTTCCCGATACATTTTTTTAAGCAGAAAATAATACTTTGGGGCGGGGAGTCGAATCGGAGGTCACTGTTCTGATAAGTGGACAACATTTCTTATAGCCAATTTTCAGTTTCAGTGTTACTTTCTATACTGTAAATCACTGTAGCAAACCTTCTCTTAGCTAAAAGACCACAATACAAAATGAAGGCTGCCCTTCTCAGCAGACATGAGTTTGAAACAGCAAGGTATAAGGAAACAAATCAGTTTTACACATCTGCCAGGAGTGAGAAGGCAACTGAGATATTTGACATGACTGAATTTTCCAAAAGGGAGAGCAAAAAATACAGAGATCAGCACAATATTAAAAAAAAAATTAAATCAGAAATAAATCCAGAATTCCCATAGCCATCCCCACACTAAAATATTAAAACGGAGTCGAGTGGATGTGTGTTGGGCAGTAGAAGGACATTTTGTTTGAACCCTTACTTTGATTTTTTCTCGAGACAAGCCGTTCTCTGGCGCCATAGAGAGAAATGTGGAGAGATCTTGATCGATGTACTCGAATACCAGCGTCAGGTCCAGAGAGCGGTTCCTCACGCCAGCCGACACATTCAGAAGTCTACAGAAGGTCATTTTTCATTTAGACTCCAATTAATAAAAATCTCCAAATGAAATCCTATGTTTAAGTGATAATTGTTGACATGGAAAGGTGCGACATGGCAAAATTTCAACGGTGCATATGTTTTCAATGCAGAACTCAAGAAAAAATTTCAAACGTTTGTGACGACTCAGTTTCTTAAATCGTTGCTTTAGAAGGCAGTCATAGAACAGCTATAACTACATCAACTGGGTGAATACAGGGGAAAGCATATCGAAAGGTTACTACTCCATGTGGGTGTAACAGAGGCCTTTAGGTGTTGTTGCTATAAAATGTTCATTTTGTCGAGAGGTTTATACTCACTTCACTATATTTGGATGGTGAAAATGCTCTATTTTCCGTAACAGCGCCACCTCCCGGATCATGAATTGAGGGATTCCAGTGTCGGGATCAGCAGCAATGTTCAATTTTTTTACAGCAACCAGCCTTTGTCGCTCACGGACCTCTCTAGCTTTGTACACTTTCCCGTAGGCGCCTTCACCTATCTCCGCCAATATTTCATAATTTGAAAGATCACAACAAGTACTGTCATCCATGATTAGCCGATTTATGGACCAGTGCAACTGCGAAAAAAAAGAAAAATATGCATACAGTCAAACGGACAGAATTGCATGGTAAATGGATCGTGAAAGTGAAACGATTTGCGGTTAGGATAGGTTTAGCTATCCAGAGTGATTACAACAGACAAACGCTGGATATTAATGCTTTCAAATGGAAGCTCGACTAAAAACAAACTTCATCATTTCAGAGACTGTCTAATTTGTATTTGATGTTTAGGCTGTGAGCCATTTCGCTCAACAGCTTCATAGCCTGGAGAGTCAGCGAAAGAGGGAAAACCGGTTCGCTGTCGAGCTAAATTAGTGCAGCTAGCTAGCTTTAAGCTGAGTTATCAAAAAGAAAAGGGCAGCCGCCGTTAAGAAAACTCCTAACAATCAGTTTAAGCATTATGCAAGTTAGCCAGCTGCTTAAATTAATTAAGTAAATGATAAAGTATTCAATTAATCATTTTACAAATAATTGCGTTAATCTTTTCTGTAACATAACTTTAGTTATGTAATATTTCAGGCATTTCAACATTGTCAATTTCAGAAAATATATACTTATTCAAGTTTGACGTACATATAAACCATCCTTGAGTACAGTAGCTGAAATGAATCAATGAAGTTGACCAGTGCAATTCAACGTAGGTGACCGGTCTAATAGTTGTTAACCTCGCTACTGTAATGTCTACCTTTCCATAAACCTTAGTCCATCCAGCTATTATAGGACTAGAAAGAGAGAAAAAAAAATGTGAGAGACTGAGTCTAGACCAATGACGGTTCCATCATTTTGTAGCATGCGTGGGAGCGTCACTTGACACGCGTTCTCCGTATGATACCCACGTTATAGACAGGTCCCTCTTTTTTCCCACGGTCGCCGTTGCTGCAGCACAATCTAGAATTTAGGTGTGTAGGCATTGCCAATAAGTTTCAAATGGACGCTTGTCAAAATCAAGGTCTGCTCTCATTGAACATATCGTTTGCGAGTACATTTTCCTAACGTTCAAGTCAATGCATACTAATTATGCATAACAGTGCATAATACTTTACAGACAGCGGTTGGCCAATGCATTAGCATATTTTAACAGACAAGTGCTCTGAGATAGTAAATACTGTGACGCTGCCGACTGGAGACCTCAGTGGGTTTCAATTCCAGATCAACTGTATTTAGTTTTCATGGAACTAATATGTTTTTTTTATTTTTGTCGTGGAGACCATTTAAGCGTGCAACTACTTAATAAGAGAGTCAAAAGCCAAGTATCTCAATATTTTTTTTTTAATGTTAAAAACTGTGCAGTCTTCCAAAGTACTACTACAAAATTCCATAATAGACATGAATGAACAAGATTTCATACATTCTATATGCAATACATGCATCCCCGACACAGTTCCAACAGTGCTAAATGTAAATGACGGTAGAGAAATTCACCTTCAAACCTTCATGATTAAAGTAAATGCACTGATCTCCCAATGGTGAAGATAGTCTTGTTTAAGTTCATTAAGCAAAACACAACACTGCAAAACAGTTATTTTTCCAAAGGGTAAATATACAGATATATTACATCATAACTCTTCATGTACGGTGTCTCAGGACGCTGTAATATGGTGTAGTTAAGCTGGTTTCTGTGTATATGAACATAGCTGAGAAGACGTCAGTTGTCTCAAGTCCCTCATATTTCAGTTAGAGGAACGGAAAAAAAAAAATTATAACTGACTAAAATTGAAAAACGTCTATTTGCAGCTATTGAGATGAAGAGTTCATCAGTTACCATAATTTGTAATTTCACAACATAAAGTAGTGACGTTTAACAATAGCCATGAGGTGCAACCATCAAGTGCCCATGTGCATTTGCTGATATGTTTCTGAGAGAAGTTCAATTTATATGAATAGTGTGAGTGTACACCACTGATGTCCCAGATCCAAATATGGGTTTAAACTGGAACGAGGGGTGTGTGAATCAGTCCTCGATGAGACATGTGACTCAGTAGTATCTCACAACCATGTTATAGATTGAAACAGGATCCAGACCCAATACGATTTCAGCACTGTCAAAAGGCACCCGTGTGACTCCTTGGCATGGCAAGACTGAACTAGAATATAACGTCTTTAAAAAAAAGACAAGCTTATTTCAGTTACAGCTCTCTCAAGCCCTCACAGTGATAACTTCTGTTGCAAGTACGAGGTTTTGACATTATGAATAATGGCGCCGAACCGATTTAAATTCTAAAAAGCATACCGTGTACCGGCTGTACCGTTTGCGACCAGTGGGCGAGTTAGAAATATTAGAAAAGAGGAGGTAGGGGACGCCACAGTCGCATAACTGGGAAGTGCATAACTCTTAGTAGACTGATTTATGTGACGACCGTGTGTATGATCAGACGTGTGTGGATAGAAAGAAGGAGAGAGGCAGAAAGACAGCGGTGGAAGGATGGAAAGGTGAGATAACGGAAACAGTGACGACGAAGAGATGAAGACACAGATTAAACGAGGGAAAAGAGAGGTAAACAAGGCAACTAGGTCACTATACAAAATTTGTGGGAGTTACAGTAACAGTAGTCATTCTCGTAATAGATTTACTGGAGAATAATCCTTGTCTAGCAGTTTAATAACGTAAATGGGAGGAAGGGCAGGAAAGAGGGAACTCGGGGACACGAGGACTGTGCTGAACGAACGCTGGAGGATATTTTACACTGAGACTCGTGTGTTGAACAGAAGAACAGAGAGTTGTGCAGAGTGTTCACGGTAAGTTTACAGTAAGCAAGCAGGTTTGCCGCGTGGGGGACAATGGAAAGATGAAATGATTGGGGGGGGGGGGGGGGGCTGGAAAAAATGAGGGAATCCATAGAACGACAGAAAAAGAGCAGGGCTCCAGACTAACTTTCTCTGGTGGTCGACCAGCACACGATTTGGTCACACCCCCCCCCCTTTTTTTTTTTGGTAGAGTATGTTGTTAATCAGTGACCTTGCGCACTGATGAATAGTTGTCTTAATTTGCATACCCTAGAGTCGCACTGACGTAAAGATTGACGGCGGCTCGAAACTTGATATTTGCAAAATATTTTCACCTGAACGTTAAGTTTCTCCGCCACAAGCGGTGGCTGACAATATATGTCGTCTTCCGTTATGTAATTTTAAAAAGAAAACATAATGTTATCAAATAAAAGCAAAGCATAACAACGGCATGAGGTCAGAACCCGGAAATCTGTCTCCTGGTGAAAGGTCCTGAGACGCCTGTTATCATACGAGAAGCTGGTATTGGGTAGGTCACTGTGTTACTATGGTTACTTTGGTTTTTGAATGAAGGTGTAGTACAGGCTGATGGTTACTGCGCTTTCTTTAGGCTCATGTTTTTGTTTTTCTTGGCTAGGGCGATAGAGTCGAGATGAAGGTTCCGGTTCAGGATGACGGAACCGCAGGTCAGTGCTCCGGCCAGAGCACCGGCAAAACCACACAAAAATACGTCTTGGCCTGTCATACACACACAGACACACACGCGCACGCACACACACACAAAGAAAAAAAGGACAATAAAAATTAACCAGAGAAAAAATCTACGAAAGAAATCTATATAAAGTTCTGACAGTACATTAAAGATATTAATACATGAAACTGCACAAAAGCTCTCTCTTTCTCTCTCTCACACACACACACACACACATACCTGTGAGGAGGAGGTTTTTGATGGGGGTATGTGGTCTGATGGTGGCGTTGAACTCCGGGCTAAAGCGTTGTTTGCCATGGTCAACCCCATAGATTTCCCCTTTAGGGGCACCAATGTAGTGCTGGTTTGTGATGGGAGTGCCTGCATCCACATACTCAATCTGGCAACCCGAGAGAGACAGACCATGAGAGCAGAGAATTAACTGGAGAAAATCATTAAGCCGCAACAGGAGGAAGGTTAGAAATCAATCACTAATTTGCGATCAACGATTCACTCCTACAAGGAACACACCCTCGACGTTTTCGTTTTAGTCCAACGCCGAGAAATCCAAAGTATCCTTTTAACAACGTCTTCTTACACAGACAAAAATTTTACATCTTTGGAAACATACATGACAAAAAGAATACAGGGTAAATCTACGCACAAACCAGGAGAGTCCCGTTTCTGTTTGTTTGTTTGTTTTTTTGTTTGTTTTTCGCCCTTTTCTCCACATTACGCAGAGTTCAGCACAAATTAGAGATACGTACTCTGTCCTTGATCTTGGGGAACACTTGTGTCACCACATCCAGAACAGAGTTAATGAAGGTTTCTTTCAGGTTCTTGTAGTCGGCACCTCTGTTTGTCACCTTCTCATCCTTCCACTCTTCAAACCAGGCGTAATTGGCAAAGCTGACAAGACTCAGGGTGGACTTGCCTGAACAGGGAAAGAAACCGAGAGAAGTGACTCATTTACATCTTTAGAAAAAAAAACTGCACAAATGTGTAACGATGCATTTATTCGGTACTCCTCCTCGTGTACACGGAAACGCAACGCTCTTTAGAATGAGACGGGAGGAGAGAGAGAGAGAGAGGAACGGAGGAGGGAGGAGCAGGACGTGAAGGAGCCACGAAACAATATTACGACAAAGCACCTCCTAAAGAAAGTGCTTTCAGTAAAAGCCAATGTAGAAAAGTCTTGATGGGACGAAAGAACGCGAAATACCGAGATACAGCGAAAGAGGCCGAAGCCTGGAGTGGAGTGAATCTTCTCTCTCGTTACCTGGATTTCTCTCCTGCCACGCGGGGTCTTTGGCGGAGGGCGAGGCGACGAAAAGCAGCGGAACGTTCTTGGCGGACTCCTCCCTGTTTCCGTTCATGTAATCTTCAACCCTGTTCAACGCCAGAACACATTCGGTCAAACCAAAACAGCACTGCTCCATTAGTGACATTCCACAACAGCAAAAAACGCACACAGGGGGTAACAGTCGTCGGCAACACTAGCGTGACGACACCATGCACCCAACGCAATTAACAAACAACCGATAAAAAAAAAAAAAAAATCCACGACGCTTCCACAAAACAGAGAGCGGCAAAACTCTCACCCAAAACACATTCATCAAAAACAACATAGAAACCTTGTACACATCTCCATATTTACAAGGTCTTCTCCCTCTGCTCATAAATATTTATTCTAATCCTATTACTAACTTGATACTAGGACATTCCGATTTGCAGAAGAGTCTCCAAAGTGCTCTCTAAGTGTTCTAAATTGCTATGTTTACATGGAGTCCAAGACTGCATTAATAATTCATAGCTCTTAGCGCTCTCATTGCTGATTCTAAACAAAACACATTCATATAAACACCTGAACTGGCTTAAAGTGAACAGAACAAGGTTGATCTAAATGAAATTTCTTTTAAAATGGAGGGAAATTACGTAAATCTTTCGTAATCCGTTTGGAGCTCCCAAACGGCGCACCCAACCCCACGATTTGGAGGGACATCCTACGTCTAGGTTTTACTTGCAGACTATGACCAGGAGGCCTAGAGAAGACCATCAGTCATGTGGTCCTGGGTGGGTGCGTGTATCAGTCAAGGTTCCTCTCCGTTTCATCAACGAGCAGCCAGTGACTGTCAGGAACCGTCATGGTTACAGGTATGATTGTGAAAACTGCACGCTACAGCGTTGGGCAATGCTAAGCAACTGAAAGAGTGAAAGGGCGCGGTGGCTGGTTGCACAACTACCAGAGGCCCGAGGGGCAGATTCGCTAGAGCTCATGGGTAATTTTCAAATATTGGACAAAAATGTGGGAATATATTTTTTTAAAAAAATGTTCAACAGGAGGATATTAGCAATTTGAAAGTCTTGAACAGGACTTGGCCCACTTGGCCCCCGTGCATTCTGAAAGTGGAAGACCTTTCGTGACCTTCACAACCTCTTAGGTATGTCAGAGACTGTTTTATCTGATTATAGATTAGACACGTGAATAAATAGCTGACACAGATCTCACATGTTCACAGTGCAAATACACAGTTCATTAGAAATCACCGATAAGAACGCATTCTTTCTCAATATTCCTGTTTTTAACCAGAGTAAACTGATACTGGTTCAGACTCACAGTTCATCCAGGTTGTTCTCAGAGAAGATCCAGTAGTTGTCAGCTTTGAGGCCGAGTTCTTCTTTGGATCCGTCCAGACCCAAGAAAATGCTAAGGCCACCTTCACCGCTCTTCACCATGCTGAGCTGGTTCTGAATAGCTGTAAGCAGACAGAGACAATGAAAAGCACAACAATAAAAACACACCGTCTAACAACTGACAGATTAATATTATAATGATACCAGTCACGACACAGTAGTTTACTTTTGAGGAGTTTGAGAATCTTCTATAAAAACAGACAATTATTATGATCCCATTAAACCACTCATTTTATCTTTATTGACAACGCTGTCCTGCTCTAGGGTATTTCCACAATATGTGTGAGAGAATCTCCTAAACAAACAGAATGTTTTATCCTGCTCACCTTTTCATTAGACACTGAACTCTACCCGTGCATTAGGAGTGTACCCATCTTGCCAATCAATGTCAAATACCTCCCGACATCTCCGAATCAATGAGCCCAGCTTACAATGGATGACTGGTTTGTTGAATTGTTGTGTACCTGTTATACCATGTGTTTTGACATACGCGGACTTGAATGGCAGCCTTAGAAAACTGTTGCCATAGAAACAAGTCAAAAAAGGGCCGGAGTACTGGGTCCCTGGAGTTAAACCCTAAACTCGTACAAACTTCACATTTTCCCTGCCTTGTTTTTTTTCTCCCATTCTCCCATTTTTCTCCCATTTGATCTCTCACATACCTGGCATGGCCTGGACCTCTTTGGGAAGGAGTTGCTGGTAGGTGTTGAGGATGCCCGCATTAGAGATCACCAGGGGGGCATGTATGTGGACTTCCTCCTGACCCTTCAGAACACTCACACCTGTCGCCGTAGCAACAAAGGAGAGCAGAACACTCGGACGTTACTGTGTGCTCACGGTTCTGTCAGTTCAACAGAGCTTTTCATAAATACACTTTTATATACTTGTCAAATAGGAGTCCTTTTCACAGTAACCCATAAATGCACGTACATAAAACCTAAGTTTAACAAATTCCACAGTGATGTTGGCCACAGTAACTTTGTGAAGATTTAATAACCTTTGGCCTAAAAATGCAGAGCAAGTGTTACATTATATAATTGTTTTTTAAATGTGTCCTTGATGGTACGATGATATCTGTAAGTTTGACGATATCTGTGACACGGACATAAACAGAAACTACAGAATGTGCAGTGCATGTCAGTTCAGTTACCAATGGCTTCCTTTGCCTCGTTAAGGAGGATGCGGTTGACTGGTGCCCTAACGAGCACAGCGCCTCCTGCCTTTTCGATGATGGGGATCATGTGGTATGCAATCTCACTGGCGCCCCCTTTAGGATACCAAGCACCATTCAGGTAGTGGCAAACCAACAGGCTATGCATGGAGAAGCTAGCGTCCTTGGGAATGTTGCCTAAAGAAAGAAGACAGAGATTCACATGAATCATGGCTAAAATTTAGCAGGATGGCTAAAATAAACTCAGACACTTGGAGTAAAGAACTGACGTCTAAAATAACCAGATACCGAGCATTTGGACGAGTCTAAATCGTAACATTCTGACTAAGCAACCTGTCAATCAATCATTAATGATTATGATCAAAGATCTGATATCTTCATAACTGCATGCGTGGAATATGACTATGAAATGTCATGTGTCAACTGGCAAAAAATAAAATGTATCTGCGTTAGGCGAGGAATTCCTTTCAGCAGAGACTGATCTGTGATGAGAACAGCTGTATGTAATTGAGGGTCACTTTAGTGGTACCGTAAGTGCCAAAGATGTAGCAGAACACGGCTCTCAGGTCCTTGTTCTCCGTCAGCCCGTTCACGACCTCCGTCAGGCTCCGAGGCCCGTACTGGAAGAACGGAGAGAACCGGTGCACGAGGCCGGTCCAGATCAGGAATTTCGCAAGAGGGTAAGGAAGCAGCTTCAGAATAGCTACAACCCAGACGTTACGCCCACATTTCTGAGAGAGAGAGAGAGAGAGAGAGAGGGAGAGAGGGAGAGAGAGAGAGAGAGAAAAAGAGAGAGGGTGAGGGGTGAACAGACTTGTAGGGTCAAAACACGGACAAAGACACGATTAAAATTTGGCTTTTTCTCTTTATGTAACTCAAAATGATTAGACAATATGTATTTAAAAAATAGGAAATATGCTGCAAACCTCAACAACAACAACAACAACAAAAAAAGCCAACGTTTGGCGACTATGACTCTGCTCAATGTACCACATCTTTACTGTAAGGACCTGACACAACTCCCTAAAACGCTCGTCTGCCAGGAAAGTTCCAGAACATCACGAACACCGTTTCCTCATCCGACATCACAGGATCTGTTTTTTTCACAGCCAACAAGGAAAAAAGTTCATCTCCAAAGCAGATTTTCAAAATCGTCAATATGGGTTGTGTCTAAGATAAACTGGTCTCCAGGCAAATCCAGAGGTCAAACAAACGTAAGAGGTCACACTCAACTGTGCTATCAGACACAGGGCATTGCAAAAAAAAAAAAAAAACCTAGTGTTGAAACACACCAGAGTTCAGTTTCCAAATGATAGATTACACTCATCAGCTTTTAAAAAAAAAAACCCATAAAAAGTTGTTTTCACAATCGTAGTTTAACAAGGCATCAAACTGTTTTGGAGAAACAGACAGGTAATCTTGCGCATTGCTTTTGATAAACCTGCTCCAGATTACAGTGAGAACAATTACATAATTCCTAACCGACGGTCCAGATTTGATGAGAGCAGACGTGACTCCTGAGAGCGGTTGCGACAGTGTTTCTCTGGCTCCACATGTGGGGCAAGGTTCACACGGCTCAGATACCAAACCCGCCGTTAAGCAATAAGCATGACAAGCAACACACAAAATTATCAGACCACACCAAACTTCCAATGACACCATTACTTCGATATCTGATGACAGCGCGGCGAAACTGCAACGCCGACAGTTTGCGTTCACATTTCATGAATCTCACATAATTCACTGATGCCTAAAATACACTACAATGTGCGCCCTCCCGACCCCCCCCCCCCCCCCCGGTTGCTAACGGTAACACAATAGGAGTGATCTGACATTCAAGGTAAAAGACTGGTCACGTATCACATTACTATGCAATTATTTCCAGGGTAACTGTGAGTTCAATTACTGATAATATTTCCATTCTCTTGAAACAAGGACTATATGTGAAGTTATGGTAAGGATCATAGAGAAATGTAATAAGGGCATATATGTTATTTTATAAAATATATATATATAATATTTTTATGTCATTATTGCTGTAGTTACAGATGTTAGATATGTGGTCTGAAACATGTTCTAAAAATTGCTATGCAAAGAAAAAGAGATAAACAGAGCATTTGGATTATTCCCTGTGTAGAAACACAATCAAGTAAGACAAAAATAAAACAACAGGGAAACACAGACATTTTTTTACACGTGTCTCTTTTAAAACAGATAATGAAACACAATCTGGAACCAAATCAAAACTCTCACTGAAACCATAACCTTAATCTGCAACTGACCAAAACCACATTCTGTTTTCCAAACTGAGCCCTCGATGACATCAGACTTAAGACAGTCACAGAACCGAGATCAACTTCCTTCAAGACCCCAAACACATTTCATTTTTAATAATTAACTGATAGGAGAGACCATAAAAGATCTCCCACAGAGAAAAAAAAAATCATTCTCTGATTCCAGCATTCAGATCATGATAACAATAAACAATGGTACCAGGCTACTACTCTTCCCCCGTCCAGCCCAAAGATTTTCTCTACTGTGTTTACAGCATCTCAGTCATGTAAATCATGTAAAGAAAAAAATCTATTTGGTGACTGTTTGATTGTCTGAGTTAAGGTTAGGATTAGGTTAAGCGTTATGGGTAGAGTATGGTGCTTAAATACACGATATTTCACCAGTAGAGGGTTTAGTTTGAGTCCCCTAAGTTTCTTTTGATTCTGCTTCTCCAGATCACCCCATTAGTGCCAGCGTGAGCAGTCTTCCAGCATGAGCTCATTAATCAAACAGCCATTCAGGTCAATGTAAAACCACGCACATGCTTTAAAGTTATCACACCGTGGTCATCTTTGTAAAGATGGATCTCCATCCTTCACGAGTGACATGTTCCTCACAGTCTACGCAAAGGATGCACTTTAACAAGGTGTCAGTAGAGGGTGGTTTACACTGGTTTGAATTAGAAGAACCCCCAGAGGACAAACCAAGTCTGCAGGAGGAACCACAAAGCACATCTCTTCCCTTCACTCACCTTGACCAGCCTCATATACTCGTCAATGGCCTTCTCCTCACCGGGAAAGCACTTCTTCAGTTCCTGAGGGAAACGGTCGCGGCCGCTGTAGATGGGGTAGGTACGGCGGTTCTCTGGGGGTCCGATAACCACCTGGTCGAAAGGGTTGTCCAGCGGCTCCCACTGCAGCTGTCCATTGGTCAACTGGTCCAGCATGCAGCGAAAGGGCTTATGGTCCAGAAGATCGCCGATGTAGTGGATACCTGCGGGACGGAAAGCGTGCAAAACGGAACAAGTGCGGTTTTGTTATCGGGGTCGATATCTGGACAAGGAAAATGAAAAGGGAGTAAAATGAATCTTTAAAAAAAAAATCGATATCTTATTTTATTGCCATGAGGTCGTTTTACCGTCAAGTGGTTATTTCCAGGAACAAACTGAATTTCTGTTCACAAACTGCACATCAACTTTCATGTTCAAAGAATAATTTTTCTATACCTTACTGATCTGTTGTATGTTGGTGACAGATTTGTTAGGAACAGATGTAAAACAAGTCCAGGTGTCAATGGGAACAACATGGGACCAATAAGTGGGGACAAAAATGGTTCTCACCAACATCAAACTCGTAGCCTTTTTCGGTGAATGTGTGACAGCAACCTCCAGCTCGATCATGCTGTTCCAGCACCAGAACCTTTTTGCCCACTTTCGCAAGGAGAACGGCCACACCGAGTCCGCCAGCGCCGCTGCCAATCACGATCGCATCGAGATTCTCTGGCACTTTACTCGCCAAGAAACCTGTTGGTGGTGAGGTCAACAGAATGGCTGATTTACTGGTTAGCGCTTGTGCAGCTGATGGTACGGTTAAATAATTAGGGACGGGCAAACAAAGCCTTGTGAAGCTTTTGAGGCGTCTTCATGATTGTGCCCAAAAAAAAAAGATACAAAAAAAAATAAAGACTAAAAGCCTAAGAATGTTATGTGTGTTCATATTGATCTTCTGATAATCAATGTTCATTCATCAAAGTGCTGCAAGAAATGTACATGTTTCTATCTGTCTCAATCTGGTACAATAAATTTTATTGATTAAAATAATGTGCAAATGTGTTGTCCTTAAATTGTAATTAGCTGCAATGACAGCAAACAGTATGAAGGCAGTCTAATCTACAACTGATACTCGTAATGACACTTGTGTTGACTGTAATTACACGTACTCTTGTGACTACTCCTTTGAGTGGCATATAACCATGATTCAGATTTATGTGACAAGTTTTTGCTGTGAAGCAAAGTGAAAGAAGGGCATTTCATCGTCAGGGTTTGGGGAGTAATTGTGCTAATATTATTTATTTATTATATTTATTATTTATCAGCATCATTATCTCTCGGCAGACGGATTTGCAAAAGTGAAAAGTGAAACGAACTTCTGCACCCCGGTATCAAACGTGCCATCGGTATAAATAACAACAACAACAACAGAAACGTACATCTCAGTTTCATATCATTATAAAGAAAATATATCTCGTTCAAGAGATCCATTCTGTCGAAGCAGCTACGTCATGACTGGGGTTAGTTTGTAAAGGCTGGTATTTTAGTACAGTCTAAACTGCTCAACTGAAGTCTCTCGTCTATTTAAATTCCTTACATATCTCTATATGCAATCACTTTTTTTCTGAGAGGCCCCTCGCTGTACCAGACGGTGCAACTATCACTGTGGCCTAAGGTTAAAAAACAAGCCTCGATGTCGTTATTAAAGTATAAAGAAAATAAGCAATTCGTTACAAACGTATACGCCAAATACAAAGTGTAATATACGGACTTGTTATTAAACTGGATGAAAAATGGCTGTCTTGCACTGACGACACAAAAGCCAGAAGTACATTACGCTCAACAACAGTACAACGTGGTTAGATTGAATAGATTGCAATGAGTGCCACTGATTGCAGTTATAGATAAAACCTTAAATTAAATCAGAACAGTAAAAATGCATGGCCGCATCTCGAGCTACCCCATTTGTTTGCATCCGCGTGGAAACCCCGAATCACAAGTGCACACTCACCTTGTTTTAAAACTTTGTTTTTCACCTTCTTGTCAGTGACCAGTGGTTTAAGAGGCTCACGGGTGTCAATATCGAAGGGATTGGGCCCTGATGTTCCGAAGACGTATTTGAAAAGAAATGCAACCAAAGCCACTACAATTATTCCCACCGTGATCCACATCGTTGCAAATGACATTCACCGTCTTCCAAACACTTCCGCAATGACCGAGGAAATGGAAGAGGCTCGGTGTCGTATGACTATCGCTGCCAGATTTTAGACCCGCTGTACTACACGACACGCCTACGACATGACACGCACTGTTCGATTTTAGCGGAGGTACCAAAGTCCGGAAGTCCGGTCTGGTTCATGCGTAAACATTTTACAGGACAGAGAAGGCGTAGTGTTTTCTTTGAGACACGGAGTGTTAGCCTTTATTTCTGATAATATTATTGAACTACTGTGTTTTTGCAAAGATTCTCTGTAGCCTAGCATAACATTCATTGCTGGAGTAGGCTGTTTATGGACTTTGCTGTAAGCCTAATTGTTTAAGAACAAGAACACGTACTTCACTTGGGGTTTGAAAACCACCAAATCATTTTTTGGTCGCTCGTGTAGCGCTCTCAACCTTTACAGGCAACTTTTAACTTCTTTCGACCTTTTTAGGGTTGAATTTTTTAAAAGGTAATTATTAATAATAAATACGGTATTTTTACTGAGAAAAGACTGGTAAGGGAGGAGGGACGAGTGATGTACACACTATTTGCAACATCCCTTTAAAGGAAGAAGTTACATATTTGGGGCTCTCGATATCTAAAGACAATAAATTAAGATGCTCTTCAAACTGTACCTCTATTATTCAAACAACTCAAAAGAAATTGAATTAACGGTTGCAAAGAGATTTGTCCTTGTAAGGTAGAATCTTAATAAAGGCTGAAGGAATATCTCGGCTCACATATGCAGCTCTTTCTTTACATCTTGACAGTACAATGAATAAAGCCATGGATCAAATGCTCTTTAACTTTATCTGGACAAATCATACCCTTTATATCAAAAAATGTATTGTTATGAATAATTATGAATCTGGAGGGCTTAATTTCCTAGATTTTACCTCCCTAAATGCTAAATAATACCTTTAAAATGAACTGGGCCGAGCTTTTTCTAAAAAAAAATCCTACTTCAGTCTGGAATTTTACTCTCCCATCACATTTCTTTTTTTTTCGTTTTGGTGGCCCAAACTCCATTTTAACTTGTAATTATAAGGTCGACAGACTCTCTGTAAAATGATCTGTATTCCATAAGCAGGTCCCTCTAGCCTTGTGTTTGATATATATAAGCACAACTTCTCACCGCACATCTGTCTTATTTGGAATGATAAAGACATTTTGTTTAAGAACAAATCACTTTTCTCTGAGAGATGGGTTCAGAATCAGATTCTGCTGGTGAGTCAATTGTTCAATGGGGAGGTGCTATTCTTCACTTACAGAGAATTCATATCTACATCCAATTTCCCAGTAGCCCCTAAAGAATTTGCTGTAGTTTTTGATCCCGTTCCGACAGGCATCTTAATGCTTTTTAGGGATGTAACTAGGCCTGCACCTAGATGTGTATCTTTTCCCAATTTGTTTCTCACTACATCCTCAAAATAATAATAGAGTCATACATGCCCTATTTCAGAAGAGGTGTTGTGTCTATTCCCATATGTCCTGGAATATTGTAATGGGTTTGGAAATGATATATATTGGAAGAGAGTCTGGATGCCTCCTTATAAATATCTAACCGTGTATAATATTAAAGGAGGTGTCTTTCAAAATCATAAATACTACCCCACCAATCACTACATGCAGAAAATTAACCCAAGACATGAACACAAACCGCTCTCTCTGTGATGAATATCCAGAAACAGTTCTACACCTATTTTGGCATTGTTCTTACACCACGAAATTCTGAGAAGACCTTTGCAGATTTGTCATTGATCATATTTTTCAAGATTTTACATTATTATGGGAAAATGTAGTGTTTTGGTTTCTTCAATAACCCAAGAAAGAAGACTGTTTAATATTTAATATTATAAACTTGATAATGGAATTGGTAAAAAAAAATTCATTCATTAATGTAAGTTTAGCAGTAAAAAACCTTCCTTTGTTTTTTTCCTGAAAGATGCTGAGCAATATGTGAAGCTACTTTCTAATTCGACTAACAAAAAGGCTATGAAAACACTTAATACATGTATGTTTTATAATATTTTTGTCTGCTGTGATAGACCCCTGGTTCTTGTATACTGAGTCGATATTATGTTCTTTTGTTAATAATTTTTAAAAAATTCATATTTCATACGACTGCTGGATCGCGCAGTGATGCCAGCAGTAGGGATGAAACTGTTACCGGTTTCACGGTAAATCCCTACGATTAGTATTACCGTTTCAAATTTTAAATATCATTAAAACCGTGGTTGATTACCACGATTTGAAAAATTCACCTTAAATACTGCCCAGCATCAACTAAAGTTAGCAAGTGTTCCAGACGCAGGCGCGCAGGCGCAGCATGCAACGTGGGTTTGTTTAGTATCAGTGAGAACGCGGAGGGCACTGACAATGCTGGAGATTTTTCAGCCTTAAGAGGACTACTGAATTTTGGTTTTTATAAGAGTGCTGAGGGAAACTTGGTTGAAGATGGTCACCCTGTCTGCAGAACAGGCAGATAGAAAATCGCTGTGGAAGGGGGCAACACTTAAAACCTTTTTACAAGAATAAATCCGTAATTTTAGGCTACGTGTTATTTTAGAGGGGAAGTAAGAGCAGCCTGCCGACTGCGTTAAAATGAAGAACGTGGAGCATCTTGTGAAGTTATACTTTAGTATAGATATAGGTTTCACAAATAACAAGAGACTTAATCCTCTGGCACATCAGCACCACATTATCATAAGTATCAGGAATTTGATGTGTGCTTGCACAATGACAATAAAGTTCTTGAATCTTGAAACAGTAGTTGCCAGACACAGGCTTTTACTGGTAACTCCCGTTTTGTTGGTTACGAGTAATAGCCTATATTTTCCTAAAAATTACAAGTTTTTTCCTTGTTAAATTACGACTTTATTCTCGTAATATGATTACATTTTCTCTATTACGACTTTATTCTCCAAATTTCAGAAATATTCCCCCTCGGTGTGCCCCCTAATACTCCGCCGTATAAAGGTGTTCCAGCAGGAGAAGCACTATACTCCTCTGTATTTATGTCAGTTGTTGGGCTCATTGCAATTACTATCACTGTCTTCTTAAGAGTCATTTGTATTTATTTAAATTTTGCATGGGGTCATTGCATATACTTAAATGCAACACAGAAGATGGACTGTGTGTGTGTGTGTGTGTGTGAGAGAGAGAGAGAGAGAGAGAGAGAGAGAGAGAGAGAATAATAATAATAATCATCATCATCATAATACTTTTGCTATGCCCTTATTTACAGAGTCGGCTTGCAGCAGGCAAACCCAGTAATGCGACTGGTCACTTGTCCTCATCTACAGTGACACAGACACTCAGGCATGTATTCAAAAGACAAGCTGCTTATGCACCTGTGTAAAAAACTGCTCAAGAACTCACTGCAGGTAATTCATATTACATCGCATATCAGAACTTTTTGAACATTTTCAGCACAAATTTAGCAATACCGCGATAATACTGATAATCGTGATAATTTTGGTCGCTATAATGATGATTGTAAATTTTCTCTGGCCACCACCTAGAGGGACGTGGGTGGAGCTGTAGAGGGGTCTCGTGTCGCCTTGACAACGAAGTGTGTCATACATTTTACCAGCTGACATATTATCCCAGCATTTCAACGTTTACTCAAGGTTGAGTCAACGTCATGGATCAAGGTTGAATCACCGCTGAATTTTGTTTCGATTTTGAAAATCGAACCAACGTTGATATCGAGACGTTGTTTCAATGTCTTTCTATACAGCATTAATTAACGGTAATAATAATAACA